>NW_007379118.1:30027-60744 GCF_000475195.1 Diaphorina citri | reverse complement strand
TCAAAAAATTCGGCGCTCAATTTTTTTTTTTTTTTTTTTTTCTTAAATTTCGTTTTATAATACCTAGATTGTCGTGTGATTTCCTTGACAGACTCATTCCTAGCGGCATTCAAATCATGGACTGAGTCCAATGCGACTCACTTTGACTCTCTCAAACTTCATCATTCTCAATCTACTGCCTTGCTATTCTTACTTACCGCCCAATACCCACAGGTAAAATCTAAATCATGAATGAAATTCATTTGTTTATTTGTAACTAGTGGTTGACCCGTCCTTTGTACGGGACCACCACACACACACAAACACACCCACCACCACACACCACATACACCACACATATCACACATCCCACCACACACACACACCACAAAATTTCACGATTTTAGGCAATGTACAGACAAATCTACAGACCACACATACACACACACCACACATCCCACCACACACACAAAATAAATAGTAGAGAGTTTCAAATATACCTAAAAAAAAAAAAAAAAAAATACATAATTATGGTAAATACTGATAAAGTTAAGTTGAAAATTAAAAGGTTCAGTTAAGTTGAAATCTAAATAAGAAGATGAATGAGAAGAGAAAGGAGGGGGAGGAGGATTAGGTAAGGGAGGAGAAGAAGAAGAAGATGAAGAAGAGGAGAAGGAAGAGGAGGAGACGTTTCAAGCAGAACTCTACAAGTGAGACGGACAGTATATTGGCTTTCCATCGTTATTGAGCTCCAAGTTTTGACTGGAACTTTTTCCTTGCTAGCCAAGTTAGCTCGGTTTTGGTAGTGCGTCTGTCTTGCAAGTGCCAGGCTGCGGCTTCGATTCCCGCCCGGGGCGGATTTTAATCTGAACGGACATTTTTTTTTTTAATTTTTACTTAATTTGTACTTAATTTTTATTTATGTATTTATTTTTTTCAGACGATGTATTCCTAGTACCCTCAGCTCCCTCAGACACTTCTCAGGCTAGTCTGAGTCTGATACGTAATCCGTTCTTCAAACTGAGCCGTCGATTCGAAATAGGGCCCTAGGATATTTTTGATCTACTTAATTTATCGAATCTCTGTGGCAAGTTCGAGGGACTTTGGCTGTTCGAGGGAAAGGCCTGAGAAGTGGGAACTCTTTTGGAGCTTTTTAGCCATTAGTGATTTTGTTCCGGTGAGTCAAGGAGTGAGTTATTTAAATGAGTCAATCTTTTCTGAATGAATCACGAGTTACTCACTGAGTTATATCTTCTAGGCCGCTCTGGATAGCACTCCGCTGTCCGTCGATTTGTGCGGAATGCGGAACATTTGAAACGTGAAGCCATCAGCCGCCACTCTTCACGCAACTGGAAACGGCGGCTACTTCTTAAGGTGGGTTCGATTTCTGCCCGGGCCGAACTTTATCCTGAAATGTCCTCTCTTTGATTTCGGGACCAAAAAAAACTCTCTTTTGTTACAGTTCCCCCTATCAAACCTTTAAATAGAATAATAATAGCTAATTCTTTCTCTCGCCTTGTAAGCGCCAGGCCGCGGGTTCGATTCCCGCCCGGGGCGGATTTTATCCCTATCCTGTCTTCCTTCTCTCTTCGATTTCGGAACGATAAGACCTTAGCTGTTACAGTTCCCTCTATCAAACCTCTTGAAAAAAAAAATATAATGAATGATTTCCATAGCTTTTTCTCTTTCACAGACGAGTTCGATATTATCAACGGGATTCTGGCTCAGCAGAACAACTCAGATCTGAAGAAAGCTCTGGACGCTGAACAAAACTCCAATTATCGGAAAGCGAGGAAACATTATCAGGTACTCAGAACTGCGAATTCTTCTTGAGCTTTTTGTAAGATTTGACGTGATCTGAAGAAAGCTCTGGACGCTGAACAAAACTCCAATTATCGGAAAGCGAGGAAACATTATCAGGTACTCAGAACTGCGAATTCTTTTTGAGCTTTTTGTAAGATTTGTAAGATAATAGAATAGAATAGAATATACCTTGTTTATAGCGCCTTTCCCTCGACTCTACGGTGACTCAACACTACCGTACATAATAGCGACCGAACCGTACATTTGTCGAGGTCCGGCCCGCGGACATGTTTGATCATCATTGATTATGGAAGCTATCTGCAAATTTTGAACGACCTGTGGCTAAAGGTAAAGTCGTGAGAAGCGCTAGTTCCTTTTGAGCTTTTTCCCTGCGTAGCCCTAAATAGCGGAACTTTGGTCCGGAATAACGGCCGAACCTTCTGGAAATAGGGCCCTAGGATATTTTTGATCTACTTAATTTATCGAATCTCTGTGGCAAGTTCGAGGGAAAGGCCTGAGAATTGGGAACTCTTTTGGAGCTTTTTAGCCATTAGTGATTGTGTTCCGGTGAGTCAAGGAGTGAGTTGTTTAAATGAGTCAATCTTTTCTGAATGAATCACGAGTTACTCACTGAGTTATGTCTTCTAGGCCGCTCTGGATAGCACTCCGCTGACTATTCTTCACGACAGCTACTACTCGACGTTTCATTGGCTGTCGCAGTGGGAGGAGCTAGAGACAGCATTGGAGGAGAAGGTAGAGGGGGAGTGGAATAGGGCGTGGCTTGATCCGTGCCTCATGAAGCATTTGCTGCGCGCGCAGAGTCTCAAAGCTGGCCCTCTTAGCGGTGAGTAGAACATTTTCTATTCCATTATTTAAATGGTCAGATTTATTTATTTATTTTTCAAATACTTTTTGTTTTATTTTTTACAAATAAATAATGCAGAAAATTAATACATCAAAGATAAACAAGGAAATAAAGAAGGGTGATTGATATCTTCATTAATTTTCTTTGTGAAAATCTTAGTTTAATCTTTATTTGCCAGCTAGTTAGCTTGGAGGGTAGCGCGTCTGCCTTGTAAGCGCTAGGTCGCGGGTTCGATTCCCGCCCGGGGCGGATTATATCCTGAACGGATAAGGTTCGTTCTCGGAACAGCTGGCTTTTAGGATTGAATCAATTCACTCTAGCCAATATTGGATATTGGAAAACCGAAATACACTGGTTCGAAACCACCATCATACACAACAGTAAGGTTTTGATAATAGTTATTATTGATCGGAAAGATTTCGCCCCCGCCGGGATGCGAACCCAGTACCGCCTGGGTTGAGAGTCAGTGCTCTACCACTCGACCACACTTTTTTCCAAGTTAAACAGGTCGTGTTGTTTTTCTATAAAAATGTTATTGTGATTTCTTACCAATCAAATTTATAAGACCTTGTTTAGACTGCGAGAGTGAAGGGACTTTTCAGTCCTATACTGGCAGTATAAACAAGGTATATTCAAACAAACACAGAGGTGGCCACGGCAATATAATAATAATAATAACAACCAAATGAACATTTCGCCTACAGGAGAAACCCAAACAGAAAAGCTCCCAGGTCTCCCTGACCCGTTCGTACCGTACGGGCGATTTCCCGGATGTTCAAATCCCGTACAGTTCCGTGCTGGACCCCCTCCGGGTACTATGTAACCGGGACGCCCCCCTGGGACGCCTACTGGTACAGTCCTTGTTTGTACATTTGGCACGGGACAGCGCTGAATTCACCCGGACTAATGTCGAGTCTTTCAAACAAATTTTGGGACAAGGTAAGATGTTTTTTTTTCTCTATAAGATGCTATTTAATAAGCTTGAAATAATTAATGTGCTTATTAATTATACCGCTGCAGGTGAATTTTAGAGAACTGAGGAGGTTGAAATATACCAGTGAGGGTTCTTCTAGGTTCCATCAAGGCCCGGGGATAGCTGCTTGGGCAGGGGAAAAAATACTGGTCACAATAGATCTACAAAGGTCGCAGTGTTAATTGCATACTCTCTTTCAGGAGAGGAGCAACCAGGCCCATAATAGATAGATTTTTTTTGGCATCGAACCCGGGACCTTCTGCAGGACAACCATGCTGACTCAGTTTCTTGATCCTAGGTATGTTTTTGTATAAATTGTAATTTTATTTTAAAAATATTGTACCAAACACATAAGACCTTGTTTAGACTCCGGGCGTAAAAAGACTTTTTTTAGTCTCATTCTGGCAGCATAAACAAGGTATATTCTATTCTATCCTAGGTATGAACGATCCTCACGTGACGTCACTCATTCTCGAAATATTTACCGAGCAAAGTGTACTTTGTGAC
This sequence comes from Diaphorina citri, assembly GCF_000475195.1. Lineage (NCBI taxonomy): Eukaryota > Metazoa > Arthropoda > Insecta > Hemiptera > Psyllidae > Diaphorina > Diaphorina citri. The sequence continues at coordinate 56,617 of NW_007379118.1, read as the reverse complement.
GTCACTAATATCACTAATCATGCCTACTCACGTTTCTTAATCCCTAGGTATGAACGATCCTCACGTGACGTCACTCATTCTGGAAATATTCTCCGAGCAAAGTGTACTTTGTGACGTCACTAATATCACTAATCATGCCTACTCACGTTTCTTAATCCCTAGGTATGAACGATCCTCACGTGACGTCACTCATTCTGGAAATATTTAATAAAAAAAAAAAGATATAGGTATATGTACGAGTATAAAGAAAGAAATCACAAAGTAGACAGACAGTATTCGATGTAATCATTCTTCTTCTGAAGTTGCTCTCGATATCTATTGAAGTGAGATAAGATGCAAGATGGCGGATCTTCTCTGCATATACAGCAAAAATATGAGGCGAAGAAACACCAGTTGGGACCGCAAGAGGGATTTGACCCTTGGGACGTAACTTGGAACTCCCCTATAAGGTACGAGTATGTACTAATTATAAAAAAAAAAGATATAGGTATATGTACGAGTATAAAGAAAGAAATCACAAAGTAGACAGACAGTATTCGATGTAATCATTCTTCTCCTGAAGTTGCTCTCGATATCTATTGAAGTGAGATAAGATGCAATATGGCGGATCTTCTCTACATATATACAGCAAAAAATATGAGGCGAAGAAACACCAGTTGGGACCGCAAGAGGGATTTGACCCTCGGGACGTAACTCGGAACTCCCCTATAAGGTATGTACTAATATCTAAATGCTAAATCTAAATCATGAATCTTTGTGTTAAAGCAGAGAGCTTTCTCACAACTTTGTGGGTATCACAGTATTACACGTCTTTCCAGTTTCCTTTTTCTTTTTTACCTACAACCAGTTAATTTAGTACCATTGTCTATCTAGGGGACGTTAAACAGAAAGTAGACTAGCGTCTGGCTGTGGGACTATAAACAGGGAGGAGAACAGCTAACCCTAACCGGCCTAGCTAGCTGATAGTTTCGAATATCAAAGTCAAAGGGTTCTCTCTGCTTTGAAGAACAAGCACACGCCAAGTTGACCCACGTGTGGGACCTTAGCCGGGGTGGGCGGGAAGAGCTGGCAACACTGGAGATGAAGGTGACCTTGAGAAATGTGTTTCTCGCCCAGATGAGTGCTGTGGGTAAGTAAAATAGAATGGTAAAAAAAAATAAAAATGAGTGTTTTCTGTTTTACCGCCGTTTTTTTTTTTTCGGAGCAATGAAACAACTACTTCATTGGACGCTTGTGGTCTGTGTCGTAGCATGCCCCTTAACTCTTTAGGATGAAGTTTAGCCCGAGTAGGAATCGAACCCGTTGTTGTAGCAGTGTAGCTTCACCGAGAGGGGTTGATTGTCTCTAGCCAAAATTACTTTACTCGTCCCGAACCATAGTCAACCATTATGAGGACCTGAGCTTTTCCCGTGGCCTAGACCTTATAAAATAGACGCGCTACCGTCCAAACTTGTAAGTAGGCTGGCTAACAGGGAGTTTAATTTATTCTGGACAATGGAGCAGTTGCAGTTGGTTAAAAATTATGAATATAAGGTCGATTCGTACGTAAAAAGTTGTGAAAAATCCAAAACTCCGAAAAAGTAACTTTAAAAGGTCGAAAATTCAATTTTCATTTGCCGATCTAATGAAAAAGTTTGAAGAGTAGTGACATTAGACTTCAAGAAATGATGCGCAGAAAAGTATGCGCACAAACTCATTATTGTGTTGCCTGCGAGGGAGCTTTGCTCGGGACATTTGATGTGACGTCATCGTGTACGGGAGCTAGGGAGAAAAACAGCTAAAATATCAGAAAGTTTCTATCTAGGATTCTTTCGCCCAAGTAGGTGTCTAGGGAGAAAACAACCTAATATCGAAAATTATCTGAGTACCTATCGAGGATTATTTCGCCCAAGTAGGTGTCTACCTTGGAGCTTTTCCAAAACTTTTAATTGACGAGCTGAGAATATAATTAATGCAGAACTTATTGGGACAGCCCCCCAAAGTTCCGAACTTTATTTCAGTTTAATTAGACCTTATTATTTTGTTTCAGTTAGTTTGGTGAGATACGAAGGTGTTAAGTCTGGTATAAAATTGAGAAAGAAGAGACACTAGTACGAAACGGAATACACACCTGGATAGGCCATTCTTTTCGAGGCATCTAAACCAGAATTCTTGTTTTTTTGTACATTTCATGGTGATATTTGTGATTGAAGACTTCCCATTTACCTACTTGTAAAAGTATTGCATTTAGTAGGTGAAAACTTGGATTAAAAGAGAAAAAATCTGGAAGGAAAATAGTAATAATAATAGTGCTTATTTATACATAGGACTGTAAAGTCCCTTTACTCCAGCAGTAGGCTACTACTATTATTGTTGTCAAATTCTCAAATTATATTGAGGATAAAATTCCATACCTCGGCTAGGATTGAACCCACGCCCTCCTGTTTACCAGGCGAGCGTCTTGACCACTACACCACCGACAAAACGGGAGAAAAGCCCTAGAAAAAACATGAAGATTTAATTTATTGTCCGCTTCTCAAGAGAATGGATCAGTAAGGGTCGGTCGTTCCTTGAAAGCCAAGTAAGTCCACTTTGTAACTTCACTTCTCACAAATTTTTGACAGCCCAACCAATGCCTGTTGCTTGACCATTGATATCGAGGCAAAAGTTGCACCAGCCTTTTTAGAACTTTCAAACTAAAGTTTCGCTGAAGGGCGTTAGTGTTATAATTATATTAATCACCCATTTCTTTAATTCTTTCTGTCTTTTAGCTAAATTTGCGACCAAGTCTCCAAGTCTCATCTTAGGCGTAAAAAAAGTAGACATCCACTTATCCGAAGCCATACTGTTCAAAACGATAGTCCAACCAAAAAAAAAAAAAAAGAACTAAACGCAAGGAATTTGCAATAGTCATTGGCCTGATACGCGATTGATTGGACTGTCGCTACAACAACAAAAACACAACAATAAACTGTAGTCAACAAAAGTCGACATCTAAAAACTGGTCCGGAGCCATACTGCAAAACCTGATTTCCAAGAAAAATCCATATTTGTGCGTGTCTTGTTCAGCTAACAGGGAGTCAACGGATTGAGTCCCGACGACCTTGTTTGTGCCGAGTTCAGTCCCGATCCTTTTGGGTCAAAAAAAAAACAGTCATACTGTTAGAACTGATTTCTAACATGTGGCGAACCGTGGTAAAGATGAGAGAAAAGTTCGCCCGTCAAGAGCAAAAAGTGACCCAATTTCTCGATCTTATATTGAAACTTGTGGCTCTCCTTGGTCTTTTCAGTCTACCATCGAAGAACCCTCAAAAATCCCACCCCATAACCGTCTACATGAAGTTTGTATTTGTTTTTTACGCCATATTCCTGATCTGCAACATATCCTGCCTTGTCCGGTGTTCTTCAAAAAATTTAGTTGAGTTTCTTCTAATTATTATGGAAACTTGTGGGATGACTTTCGTTTTCATTGAAGTCGTTGTGCTTAACTTGAGGCGGAAAAATGTGCTGGAACTTTTGGACCGAATGAACAAATTCGACATCACCAGTAGTAAGACCATCTTCGCCAATTGCCGCAAGGCTGAACGCGTGATCTTTTTCATCTTCGGAAGCCTGATTTTCTTCTCGGTATCTGTCAAATTTGTCAATCCGTTTTTCTCCATCAGTGAGACAGAGGCCGAGTATGTGCAGCTGATTTACGGGTTAAAGCACCCTCAGAATAGACTACCTTTGTGTCTCTCCCTCCCCTATGTGGATACAAGTGAACCTCGGTACTTCTGGTTCTTATATGCACTGGAATTGTATTGGGCTTTGCTCGTGTTTTCCCTGGGCCTTGTAGAGGCTCTGTTTTTCCCATTCATCCTGCTTCATCTTGCGGGACAACACCTGGTGTTGTCCAAGCAATTGAGAGCTTTGGGCAAACAACATGTGTATTTGAGAAAACCGCATTATATTCCACAAACCAGCTGTTCGAGAATCTATCAAGATGGACTGAAGAGGAGACGTGATCTTTTGGAAATGAGGAAATGCATTGTCTTTCATCAAAAAACGGTGAAATTTCGAGCTTTGGTAAGTAACTTTTTTCCCTCGATTACTTATTGCTTTTTGATAATAAAATTATGTTTGTTTGTAGATAATGTGAAAGGTCGAAACCAGTTCTACTTTGCGCGTGCGCACCTGAACCGACTCAATTCTAACCTGGACGATAATAGGTACGGCTACCTGGGGTCAGTTCTCATGGTGTAGTGGTCACTGCGCTCGCCTTGCACGCGGGAGACCCGGGTTCGATTGCCGGCGGGGTCAAAAAATTCATGCAAATGATTGCTTCCGTGACTGGCTGTTGCGGGGCCCACTCAGCCTCGTGAGGAAAATGAGTAGCTATGACATATAAACGCCCAGAGCGACCGGTGCCAGCATGGTAGGTAAACATTGGATGTTAGGATTATTGAGATATTTGGAAAATCCTACAATGCTGCAGTGAGCACCAAAGTTTAGATACAGTAGAACCTCGATTATTTCAACTAATTGGGACCGAGGGTAGTTGAAATAATCGAAAGTTGAAATAGGTAATTGAAATTCCATATAAAACAATGAAAAAGGGGGAAAATTTTAGATACAAAAGAACAAAATGGTTAATAAATACCCTATTTTGAACTGGTTTTGGGGTTGAAATAATAGAGAGTTGAAAATATGGAGGTTGAAATAATCGAGGTTCTAGAATAGAATAGAGACAAAAAAGCCTCATCCTACACCTACGACTTTTGAATTTTCCCCCTACCGATGTAACAGTCCCTATTATTTACGAGAAAATTGTTATCCCGACTTTCTTTAAAAATTTTGGTCCGTTTTCTCGAACAAAAGTTTGCTGGAGGCGTTATAATTACATGGGCACGTAGATTATTTTATTTTTACGCTTCATCAAACCAAGTCTGCGTGGTCAGTAGACCAACTCTTGTTATTGGTGAAGGAAACAAAACACTTGTAAAGGGAATATTTTTTTCAAGAAGTTGGACAGAGGTAGGGTTTCAGAATGAGACTGAAAAGTCCCTTTACTCCCGCAGTCTAAACAAGGTCTTATTTATTTTCATAGGTAGGGTTTACAAATATGCAAATACAAGTATAAATAAATTCTACTGTATAATAACACAAAAAATGGCATTTATTTCTTTATTTATAGGTACGGCGACCTTATTCGTCTGTATGCTAGCCGTGTGGAGCTGCTGTCGTGTGACGGGAAGCTGGACCGAATAGTGGACGTGTGGACACGGCTCGGACATCCTGAGGACTATGAGAGAGGAGGTGAGTGTGTATGGCGGTGCTCTGTCAACATGTCCAGGAAAATTGTAAAGTTCAAATATGTTTATTATTATTATTAGTCAGCTCCCATGGCGTAGTGGTTACTGCACTCGCCTTGCACGCGGGAGAACCGGGTTCGATTCCCGGCGGGGTCAAGAAATTTGTATCATGCAAATGATTGATCCCCGTGACTGGCTGTTGCGGGGCTCACTCAGCCTCGTGAGGAAAATGAGTAGCTATGACATGTAAATGCGCATAGCAAGCATGATAGGTAAACATTGTTTGTTTAGGATTATTGAGATACTTATTGGGAAAAATCCTACAATGCTGCAGTGAGCACCAAAGTTGTGACATAATAACACAAATTGCATTTACATTTTATTATTATTAGTATTTTAAGATTAATAAAGTTATTCCGTGTTAGAAATCTCGTCAGGGTCGAAATAGAATCGGGATTGTCGGATAGGATATTGGATGGGGAGTTACCGAGAAACAAAGGTGGTCTAAAGCTAAGCTTATTGCAGTGCAAAGTGCAAGATGTGGTTCCGCGTTATTTATTTGAATTTAACCAACCTCAGTGGTGTAGTGGTTAGCGCCGTGGACTTCGGATCTGGAGGTTGGTGGTTCGAGTCCAAGTCAAGTCATAAAATTTAGCGTCGTGCATTAAGCAGGGAACGACATTTGTGACGAGCATTTATGCTCAACACAATTAAAATTCCTTTTTTTTTATTTGAATTTAATTAATTTAAAAAATAAATGTATACATTTTCCCTTTTTCAAACCTCCAACAACACTTGCTATAGCTTTTAAATCTATAACAGCCCGTGGGAAATATCCGGGTTTTCGATGGAATGTCCGGGTTTTTGGAACCAAATGTCCTACTTTTTAAAAATTTGATCTGGAGACCCTAGACAGAGGGAAGTGTAACAGCGAAAGTATTATCGTCCCGAAGTCGAAGAAAGGAGGGAGGGCAAGATAGAAGAAATCCAGCCGTTCTGAGAACGAAAACCTTATCCGTCTAGGATAAAGTTCGCCCCGAACGGGAATCGGAACTGGTGGCGTAGCGTTTACAAGGCAGACACACCACCCTTGAAACTTACTAGGCTGTCTGTGAAGGAAACCTTTGTGTAGGTATGTATAGAATAGAATAGAATAACGAGGAAAATGATCTGATAGTCAATTCCCAGCATTTGATAACAACCAACCAGAATAGAATAAAGACTTTTCTGGGTTCCCGTGTATACCTTCAAAAGTGCTATACTTGTCAAAATCATCATGTGGAAGAATCTGCCAAAACTGAAAGCCATATTCACCCTTGCAGCAAGTGTTCGAGAAGAAAGAGTAACGCGATATCTTCATCTCATATTGAAACTTCTGAATGCGCTCGGTCTCTTCAATCTGCCCCGAAATAACCTCTCCAAAAGCATTCTCGTTTTGTTATTCCATAAAACCCATAGGTAAAAATAATATACCGAGGGGTTGGGTAAGGTAGGGGGGGGGTGAAAAAATGAGATTATGCCAAAAGGGGGCGCCATGCAAAAAAGTTTGAGAATCACTGCTATAACTGAACTTTTTAACGTTATTTGAGTTTTCGTCAGATAACGTTAAAGAGTTCAGTTAACGGAACGCTAAAACTCACTAGCAAAGGTTGTTGAGTGCGAAGGGCATAAACATGTAAAATTTTGTAGCTAAAATCAAATGTCAGCCCAGGGTTGATTGAGAAGCTGACGAAAAACGCCTACCCCGTCTGAACACGGGAAAAGGCAAAGAAGACTTGGAATAAATTGAAGGGTTTTTTTCTATGTATTCTATTATCCACTTTTGTAATCATCATGTATTGTATTATGTTGGTAAACCCATAAAATAAACGAAACCTTGTTTAGACTGCTGGGGTGAAGGGACTTTTTAGTCTCATTCGAGCAGGATAAACGCGGTATATTCTATTTTAATTTTGATTTCAAAAACTCGCCAATGAGGATAAAATTCCATGCCTCGGCTGGGATCGAACGCACGCCCTCCTGTTTATTCCCCAGGCATCAAGTCTAGCCGAGCTCAGCCTATCCCAACAGCTGACCATGTGGTCCTCTGGGGCGGACCAATTAGACGCCATGTTAAACCCATAAAATACATGAGACCTTGTTTAGACTGCTGGGGTAAAGGGACTTTTTAGTCTCATTCGAGCAGGATAAACAAGGTTTATTCTATTCTATCCACAGGCATCAAATCTAGCCGAGCTCAGCCTATCCCAACAGCTGACCATGTGGTCCTCTAGGGCGGACCAATTAGACGCGCTGTCCGTTACCATGGAAACTGCCCTGGTAGCCAATAGCCTGCGAGATCCCAGCCGAAGCAATGTTGCCAAGTTGACCCACGTGTGGGACCTTAGCCGGGGTGGGCGGGAAGAGCTGGCAACACTGGAGATGAAGGTGACCTTGAGAAATGTGTCTCTCGCCCAGATGAGTGCTGTGGGTAAGTAAAATAGAATGGTAAAAAAATGAGTGTTTTACCGCCGTTTTTATTTCGGAGCAATGAAACAACTACTTCATTGGACGCTTGTGGTCTGTGTCGTAGCATACCCCTTAACTCTTTAGGATGAAGTTCAGCCCGGGTAGGAATCGAACCCGTTCTTGTAGCGGTGTAGCTTCACCGAAAGGGGTTCATTGTCTCTAGCCAAAATTACTTTACTCGTCCAGAACCACAGTCAACCATTATGAGGACCTGAGCTTGTCCCGTGGCCTAGACTTTGTAAAATAGACGCGCTACCGTCCAAGCTTTTTTTTTTTACAAGCACACGTTTTCACCATGGTTGACTGCGGTTCAGGACGAGCCAATTAAATATGTGGCTTGAGACCATGAAATCAAACTGATCCCAAGGGTAAGGAAAACCTAGATCCTTGACAAAATGGAGTGTGCCTGAAGGCATGTGTGGGGTATAGTCATATTTCTAATTTATTCCCCTGGGGGCGTACATTCGAAGTCATATTTCTCCCCCCTGTATTTTGTAAATTGTGTGTAACGTTTATGGTGGATTTCACTAATGACTTAATGAGAGATTTCGAGATTTCACTAATGGGAGATTTTTTAATGATCAAAAATATAGTTTTTAATCATGCAAACAGGAGTTTCGAAAAACTCCTACCTTTTGGATCATTAAAAATTCCCCCATTAGTGAAATTTCTCAATAGTCACAGGTAATATCCACCATTAATGTTTTAACTAACTCTATAAATTGAATTGCACAGTCCGCACAGTGATAAGCTGGTTGAATCAGCACCTCGGGAAGATGAAGACGAATCAGCACGGAAAATAATCAAACTGGGGGATGAGCATGTGATCAGTGCGTGTCATATGGAGCTGATTGATCTGTATAAGAGTATAGGTGAGTCATTGAGTCAACAATTGGTGAGTCACTGAGTCAACAATTGGTTAGTCACTGAGTCAATAATTGGTGAGTCACTGAGTCAACAGTTGGTGAGTCACTGAGTCAATAATTGGTGAGTCACTGAGTCAACATTTGGTGAGTCACTGAGTCAATAATTGGTGAGTCACTGAGTCAACAATTGGTGAGTCACTGAGTCAACATTTGGTGAGTCACTGAGTCAATAATTGGTGAGTCACTGAGTCAACAATTGGTTAGTCACTGAGTCAATAATTGGTGAGTCACTGAGTCAACAATTGGTGAGTCACTGAGTCAACATTTGGTGAGTCAGCTTTTTTTTTTACGAATTTTTGTTGCCCTAGTTCCCCCTTTTGAAAACATTTTTCATTTGGTGACGCTACACAACGCTAGGCTATTCTAAACTTGAAAAAAGAAAAATCTGGTGAGGACATCACATGAATTTCCATGTCTCGGGGGTCTATTTCCATAGCTTTTTCTCTTTCACAGACGAGTTCGATATTATCAACGGGATTCTGGCTCAGCAGAACAACTCAGATCTGAAGAAAGCTCTGGACGCTGAACAAAACTCCAATTATCGGAAAGCGAGGAAACATTATCAGGTACTCAGAACTGCGAATTCTTCTTGAGCTTTTTGTAAGATTTGACGTAATAGAATAGAATATACCTTGTTTATAGCGCCTTTCCCTCGACTCTACGGTGACTCAACACTACCGTACATAATAGCGACCGAACCGTACATTTGTCGAGGTCCGGCCCGCGGACATGTTTGATCATCATTGATTATGGAAGCTATCTGCAAATTTTGAACGACCTGTGGCTAAAGGTAAAGTCGTGAGAAGCGCTAGTTCCTTTTGAGCTTTTTCCCTAATAATAATATAATAAAGCCTATGGCACCCATTAAGGGCAAGGGTCACCCTGCAACCAGGCAAAGGTTTTTTTTTTTTTGTTTTGAGCCAGCTATATAATTACAACATAGGTATTTCTAAAAAGAAAAGCTCTAAGACTAAGTTCTCAATTGTCAGAGCTTTTTCCCTGTATAGCCCTAAATAGCGGAACTTTGGTCCGGAATAACGGCCGAACCTTCTGGAAATAGGGCCCTAGGATATTTTTGATCTACTTAATTTATCGAATCTCTGTGGCAAGTTCGAGGGAAAGGCCTGAGAATTGGGAACTCTTTTGGAGCTTTTTAGCCATTAGTGATTGTGTTCCGGTGAGTCAAGGAGTGAGTTGTTTAAATGAGTCAATCTTTTCTGAATGAATCACGAGTTACTCACTGAGTTATGTCTTCTAGGCCGCTCTGGATAGCACTCCGCTGACTATTCTTCACGACAGCTACTACTCGACGTTTCATTGGCTGTCGCAGTGGGAGGAGCTAGAGACAGCATTGGAGGAGAAGGTAGAGGGGGAGTGGAATAGGGCGTGGCTTGATCCGTGCCTCATGAAGCATTTGCTGCGCGCGCAGAGTCTCAAAGCTGGCCCTCTTAGCGGTGAGTAGAACATTTTCTATTCCATTATTTAAATGGTCAGATTTATTTATTTATTTTTCAAATACTTTTTGTTTTATTTTTTACAAATAAATAATGCAGAAAATTAATACATCAAAGATAAACAAGGAAATAAAGAAGGGTGATTGATATCTTCATTAATTTTCTTTGTGAAAATCTTAGTTTAATCTTTATTTGCCAGCTAGTTAGCTTGGAGGGTAGCGCGTCTGCCTTGTAAGCGCTAGGTCGCGGGTTCGATTCCCGCCCGGGGCGGATTATATCCTGAACGGATAAGGTTCGTTCTCGGAACAGCTGGCTTTTTCCTATCCTGTCTTCCTTCTCTCTTCAATTTCGGGACGATAAGACCTTGGCAGTTACAGTTCCCTCTATCAAACCTCTCTAAGAAGGACAGTTCTTTGTGTTTTTGATTAGGTAATTTTCTTCAAAAAATTCGACGCTCAATTTTTTTTTTTTTTTTTTTTTTTTTTTTTTTTTTAATTTTTTTTTTTTAAAATTATATTTCAAAAAATTCGGCGCTCAATTTTTTTTTTTTTTTTTTTTTCTTAAATTTCGTTTTATAATACCTAGATTGTCGTGTGATTTCCTTGACAGACTCATTCCTAGCGGCATTCAAATCATGGACTGAGTCCAATGCGACTCACTTTGACTCTCTCAAACTTCATCATTCTCAATCTACTGCCTTGCTATTCCTACTCACCGCCCAATACCCACAGGTAAAAAATCTAACTCATGAATAAAATTCATTTGTTTATTTGTAACTAGTGGTTGACCCGTCCTTTGTACGGGACCACCACACACACACAAACACACCCACCACCATACACACACACACCACACCCACCACCACACACACACACACCACAAAATTTCACGATTCTAAGCAATGTACAGACAAATCTACAATTTTATTTATAGGTATAGATGAAGCTGAAAGCATCTATAATTCTATATGACATGTGGATATCACTATCACAGCATTACTGAGAAAATTTTAATTTAAATTTTCTCTCTACTCTGGTAACACCAAAGTTTGGTCAAGGGGGCCTGAAACCATTTCTGTAGCAAGGGAAATTTCAGGCTGTTTAAGGTCCCCCAGTCAGCCTAGTTAGCTTAGTTGGTAGTGCGTCTGCCTTGTAAGCGCTAGGCCGCGGGTTCGATTCCCGCCCGGGGCGGATTTTATCCTGATGGGATAATGTTCGTTCTCGGAACGGCTGGCTTTCTCCTATCCTGTCTTCCTTCTCTCTTCGATTTTCGGGACGATAAGACCATAGCAGTTACAGTTCCCTCTATCAAACCTCGTGAAAAAAAAGTTTGGCTGGGGGACTTTAAACAGGGAGAATACCAGCCCGAAATTTCCCTTCCTAAAGAAATAGTAGAGAGTTTTTGTCACAGAAATTCGCGTTCCGTCCCTATAACTGAACTTTTTAACGTTATTTGAGTTTTCGTCAGATAACGTTAAAGGGTTCAGTTAACGGGACGCTAAAACTCACTAGCAAAGGTTGAGTGCGAAGGGCATAAACGTGTAAAATTTTGTAGCTAAAATCAAATGTCAGCCCAGGGTTGATTGAGAAGCTGACGAAAAACGCCTACCCCGTCTGAACACGGGAAAAGGCGAAGAAGACTTGGAATAAATTGAAGGGCTTTTTTTCTATGTATTCTATTATTCACTTTTGTAAGTAGACAGACAGTATTCGATGTAATCATTCTTCTCCTGAAGTTGCTCTCGATATCTATTGAAGTGAGATAAGATGCAATATGGCGGATCTTCTCTACATATATACAGCAAAAAATATGAGGCGAAGAAACACCAGTTGGGACCGCAAGAGGGATTTGACCCTCGGGACGTAACTCGGAACTCCCCTATAAGGTATGTACTAATATCTAAATGCTAAATCTAAATCATGAATCTTTGTGTTAAAGCAGAGAGCTTTCTCACAACTTTGTGGGTATCACAGTATTACACGTCTTTCCGTCTTTCATTTACTCAATCATCATATTTATTATCGCTCGTCTCTTTGACTTGTAATGCCGCCACTGGTCGCTACTCGATTAAAGTAGCTACTCAATTGTCCTCACGAGGTTGAGTGTACCCCGAACTCCAAGCACAGAGCCGAAAAAAACCTCGGCCCCGCCGGGAATCGAACCCGGACCTCCTGCGTGCAAGCCTAGTGTGATACCCACTCGGGCACGGAGGTTGCTAGGTATGTACTAATATGTTTTATGTTTGTCTGTTTGAATTGTTCCTAGAAAATCACAAAATATTTTTTTTTTTTTTTAAAAATTTATAAGTTTCCATTTATTGGTTTTTCAGAACAACTCTCTCATCAAATAAATTGTTAACGAATGGTATACCCATCCGTAAAAGCCGAAGCTTGTGCCACGGATGGGGAAAATAGATAGGTACAGAAAAAGTGAAGAGAGTACACCCCTCTGAAATGACCCACAGAAAGAAACCCCATTAGACTCAACCCACGGTTTTGCATTCCAGGGTATGGGGTTCGATTCTCGAGAATATTTTCCTTGTAACGAAGCATGAGGGAAAAACAGCTAAAATATCAGAAAGTTTCTATCTAGGATTCTTTCGCCCAAGTAGGTGTCTAGGGAGAAAACAACCTAATATCGAAAAGTATCTGAGTACCCACTTATTGGGACAGCCCCCCAAAGTTCCGAACTTTATTTCAGTTTAATTAGACCTTATTATTTTGTTTCAGTTAGTTTGGTGAAATACAAGAGTGTTAAGTCTGGTATAAAATTGAGGAAGAAGAGACACTAGTACGAAACGGAATACACACCTGGATAGGCCATCACTTATTGGGACAGCCCCCCAAAGTTCCGAACTTTATTTCAGTTTAATTAGACCTTATTATTTTGTTTCAGTTAGTTTGGTGAAATACGAAGGTGTTAAGTCTGGTATAAAATTGAGGAAGAAGAGACACTAGTACAAATCGGAATACACACCTGGATAGGCCATTCTTTTCGAGGCATCTAAACCAAAATTCTCGTTTTTTCGTACATTTCATGGTGATATTTGTGATTGAAGACTTCCCATTTACCTACTTGTAAAAGTATTTTATTTAGTTGTCGGATAGGATATTGGATAGGGTTGTCGGATAGGATATTGGATAGGGTTGTCGGATAGGATATTGGATAGGGTTGTCGGATAGGATATTGTCGGTTGTCGGATAGGATATTGGATAGTTACCGAGAAACAAAGGTGGTCTAAAGCTAAGCTTATTGCAGTGCAAGATGTGGTTCCGCGTTATTTATTTTTATTTACCCAACCTCAGTGGTGTAGTGGTTAGCGCCGTGGACTTCGGATCTGGAGGTTGGTGGTTCGAGTCCTAGTCAAGTCATAAAATTTAGCGTCGTGCATTAGGCAGGGAACGACATTTGTGACGAGCATTTATGCTCAACACAATTAAAATTCCTTTTTTTTATTTATTTGAATTTAATTAATTTAAAAAATAAATGTCATACATTTGCCCTTTTTCAAACCTCCAACAAAAAACTTGCTATAGCTTTTAAATCTATAACAGACCGTGATTTTCAATTCAATTCAATTTTATTTTATTGTGATTGTTACAACATTATACACAATTTACAATTTTACAATAATACATTTAGGTTTTCTATAAATATTTATATAAAATATATATATAAAAAAATCTACCTACCGCATGTCGACACAAGCGAACCGCACTACTTCTGGCCCTTCTACCTACTGGAAATTTACGCGGCTTTTCTCTGGTTCTTACTGGGAGTCACAGAAGCCCTGTTCTTTCCGTTCATCCTACTCCATGCTATCAAACCCTTTTTTTATCATCCCCAGGCGGCTACAGCTAAAGGTGCCAACACACCTCCACACTGCCATCATCACGGGATCCCGCGCTGGATCCCGCGGGATTGGCCAAATCCCGCGCGGGATCCCGCGGGATTGGAAACGTGCGGGATTTGCGACCCCTAACGGGAGCGTATGCCGTGACGTCAGAGTTCAAGATTTACCGGTATTTTTTAAATCGATTTATCGTAGCCGTAGAAGATCGTAAAAGATTCCATTGTTCCTCATTTTTCTACTCTTTGACATAGAAACTTCTCTCACTTAAGCGCAACTATTCTATTTTTTTTTTTTTTTTAGGCGTTCAAACGCAATTTTATTAATGATAATAACAAATACATTGCAATTACATGAACAAAGGTATATAAAGATAAGAAGAATTATTTACATAAACGTATGATAATATGGATGTAAAAAGTAAAAATGTAAAATTGGGTAGGTAGATGTTTTGCCCCATAGTAAGCTATGTAAGTAGGCTGGCTAACAGGGAGTTTAATTTATTATGGACAATTTTTTTTTCTAGATCACGAGCTCAGACAAAACCTGTGCGCGCGCAACATCAGCAACGCGCTCACCCTCATCGACGCAGCCATTGGTCGAAATCAGTTCTACTTTGCGCGTGCGCACCTGAACCGACTCAATTCTAACCTGGACGATAATAGGTACGGCTACCTGGGGTCAGCTCTCATGGTGTAGTGGTCACTGCGCTCGCCTTGCACGCGGGAGACCCGGGTTCGATTCCCGGCGGGGTCAAAAAATTCATGCAAATGATTGATTCCGTGACTGGCTGTTGCGGGGCCCACTCTGCTTCGTGAGGAAAATGAGTAGCTATGACATATAAACGCCCAGAGCGATCGGTGACAGCATGGTAGGTAAACATTGGGAGCTGAGTTATTGAGATATTTGGAAAATCCTACAATGCTGCAGTGAGAACCAAAGCTTAGATACAGTAGAACCTCGATTATTTCAACTAATTGGGACCGAGGGTAGTTGAAATAATCGAAAGTTGAAATAATCGAAAGTTGAAATAATTGAAATTCCGTATAAAACAATGAAAAAAGGGGGAAAATTTATACACAAAAGAACAAAATGGTTTATAAATACCCTATTTTGAACTGATTTTGGGGTTGAAATAATAGAGAGTTGAAAATGTGGAGGTTGAAATAATCGAGGTTCTACTGTATAATAACACAAAGAAACGGCATTTATTTATTTATAGGTACGGCGACCTTATTCGTCTGTATGCTAGCCGTGTATAATGTGAAAAAGAAATGCCAGCGTAGTTAGATTGGAGAGTAGCGTGTCAGCCTTGTAAGCGCTAGGTCGCGGGTTTGATTTCCGCCCGGGGGCGAACTCTATCCTACACAGATAAGGAACGACTGGCTTTCTCTTGTCTTCCTTTTGTCTTTGATTTCGGGGCGATAGGATCACCAGATCTCCATTGTTTCAGTTCTGTCAAACCTCTTAAAGAAAAGACAAAAAAGCCTCATCCTACACCTACGACTTTTGAATTTTCCCCCTACCGATGTAACAGTCCCTATTATTTACGAGAAAATTGTTACCCCGACTTTCTTTAAAAACTTTGGTCCGTTTTCTCGAACAAAAGTTTGCTGGAGGCGTTATAATTACATGGGTTCGTAAATTATTTTATTTCTACGCTTCATCAAACCAAGTCTGCGTGGTCAGTAGACCAACTCTTGTTATTGGTGAAGGAAATAAAACAGTTGTAAAGGGAATATTTTTTCAAGAAGTTGGACAGAGGGAACTGTAACAGCGAAAGTATTATCGTCCCGAAATCGAAGAGAGGAGGGCAAGATAGAAGAAATCCAGTCGTTCTGAGAACGAAAACCTTATTCGTCTAGGATAAAGTTCGCCCCGAACGGGAATCGGAACTGGTGGCCTAGCGTTTACAAGGCAGACACACCACCCTTGAAACTTACTAGGCTGTCTGTGAAGGAAACATTTGTGTATGTATAGAATAGAATAGAATAATGAGGAAAATGATCTGATAGTCAATTTCCAGCATTTGATAACAACCAACCAGAATAGAATAAAGACTTTTCTGGGTTCCCGTGTATACCTTCAAAAGTGCTATACTTGTCAAAATCATCATGTGGAAGAATCTGGCAAAACTGAAAGCCATATTTACCCTTGCAGCAAGTGTTCGAGAAGAAAGAGTAACGCGATATATTCATCTCATATTGAAACTTCTGAATACCCTCGGTCTCTTCAATCTGCCCCGAAATAACCTCTCCAAAAGGTCTTACTTGAGGAGGTTCTACTTGAAGTTCGTGTTCGTTTTCTCCGGAATTCTCCTGATCCTGAACGTAGCCTGCATAATCCGCTGGTCCTCGAAGAACTTTGTAGAGTTCCTCCTCAACAGTATGGAGAATGTTGGCGGGGCTCTCATCTACTTTGAAATCCTGCTGCTCAACTCCCGAAGAACGGACTTGCTGAAACTGCTAGACCGAATGAATAGATTTGATGTCACGAGTAACCCGAGCATTTTCGTTAATTCGCGAAAAGTGGAGCGGCTGATTTTCTTCATCTTCGGAGGTCTGATTGTGTTCTCCATATTCTTCAAACTGACCACCCCGTTCTTCTCCATCGACAGGAAGGAATGCGAGAAGATTCAGACCATTTACGGCCTTAAGAATCCGCAGAATCGTCTTCCGTTGTGCATCTACCTACCGCATGTCGACACAAGCGAACCGCACTACTTCTGGCCCTTCTACCTACTGGAAATTTACGCGGCTTTTCTCTGGTTCTCACTGGGAGTCACGGAAGCCCTGTTCTTTCCGTTCATCCTACTCCATCTCGCGGGACAACACTTGGTTTTGTCAAGACAACTGAAGGCGCTGGGAAAAACGCATGTGTATGTTCCGCAAAGAAATACGCGGTTCAGATTCTATCATGATGCGGCCAACAGAGCTCGGGACCTTTCAGACATGAGGAAATGTATCGTGTTCCATCAGAAAATGTTCGAATTCCGAGCTTTAGTAAGTAAGGCCGAGCCGACCCCATTTAAATAGGAAAAGGCTAGGAAGAAGAAGAAGAAGAAGAAGAGTAAGTAAGGTTTTGTCCAACATAGAATAGAATAAACCTTGTTTATCTTGCCTGAATAGGACTGAGAAGTCCCTTTACCCCAGCAGTCTAAAGGTGTGTATCCGGCGCTAGTCGCGCTCATAGATCAGCTCAAGTTTAGCGCGCATGAGAGTAAACTGTACGGGAGTTTAGCGCTATGTACGCTGCCAGGGACTGTGCTCAGGTGTCACTTGGAACATATTGTGACCATGGACAAGACTAACTTAGGCCAAGTAAGGAGTGTGGCATTCATCCAATACAATAGATCAGTTACTTAGGTGAGGTCTAGCTAGGGGACGTTAAACAGAGAGTAGACTAGCGTCTGGCTGTGCGACTATAAGCAGGGAGGAGAACAGCTAACCCTAACCAGCCTAGCTAGCTGATTGTTTCAAAGGGTTCTCTCCGCTTGAAAAGAACAAGCACAAGTCCTCACGATGGTTGACTGCGGTTCAGGACGAGCCAGTTAATCATGGCTAGAAACTTGTAGAACACTTTAGGCTAGAAACTATCACCCAGTTGTATGGCTGAAAAAAGAGATATGTCGAACTGTCTGGTCCGCCAGAGTATATATCAGAACAAGTGGTACGAGATGTGCCCGGAGTCGCGACGCATGATGCTGATGTTCCTACAGATGACGCAGAAGCCGCATCATATTAAAACGTTCGGCGGGATTGTGGCGCTGGGGAATGTGCATTACTTGAAAATGCTGAAGGCGACCTACTCGTTTATTCGGTTTATTAATCTTATCAAGAGATGAGATTATCATCAAGAGATAAGAATGGATAATCTTATCAAGAGATAAGATTATCCATTAGCAAAAAGCCCACTCAGAGGCTTAAGCCACTCACGATGAGTTATCGCATGCAATCATCGATCAGTGTGCAATCATTCGTAAGTGAATGGCAGGCATTAAGCCAAAGGATGTGTTGAGCTTCTACGAATCCATAGGCGAATAAACCTTAATAGGACCTTGGTGGCATAGAGGTGAAGGCGCTGGCCTAGTAAACAGGAGGGCGCGGGTTCAATCCCTCAGCCAAGGCATGGAATTTTCTTGTACATAGACGGGTGACATTCGTTCAATACAATTTTGCAGGAGAGAACCTTCATAGGGGAAAAGTCACAGGAGAAACTCTCATAAAAGAATGGGAGTATTTTCTCCTACGATTTTTTTTCCTATGAAGCTTTCCTTTGCAAAATTCGTTGACACACATCGAATAGTGCAATTATGCCTATTTTCTGTTGTGTAAATAAATACCAGTTCGATATCTATAGAAAACGAGGAAATTGGAGGGAAATAGAAAACCAGGAAAGATATATGTAGGTACATAGCGATAGAATATGGTGGCGATGCTTTTTACATCGACCCATCAACTGATGGAACGATTACGGTTATGTATGTAAATAAACAGTGGCGTAGCGTCCATGTAGGGCGTGTATGGCGGCCATACACTCAAAATTTACTCAAATACCCTTAAATATTTATGAAGAAGCATGTGCATCACTTATGTAGTAATGTGCATGGTGATGGAAATTAGTGCCCTACACGCCTTACACTTGACTTTAGACCACGCTACGCCACTGTAAATAAATAAGTAATACATTAAGTAGTACGAGTACGTGTCTCGATGACTTATGTAGTAATGTGCATGGTGATGGAAATTAGTGCCCTACACGCCTTACACTTGACTTTAGACCACGCTACGCCACTGCTTTTAAGCGATAGGTTACAGGTTCGATTGCGCGGAACAGCTGGCTTTCTCCTCTCCTGTCTTCCTTCTCTCTTCAATTTCGGGACGATAAGATCTTAGTAGTTACAGTACTTACCTACTCTCTATCAAATCTCTTTTAAAAAACCTTTTTACACTGGTAATGCCACCATTGGTTTGGATTAGATTTTAGAATACCTTCGTTTTCATTGAAGTCGTTGTGCTTAACTTGAGGCGGAAAAATGTGCTGGAACTTTTGGACCGAATGAACAAATTCGACATCACCACTAGTAAGACCATCTTCGCCAATTCGATGTTCCTACAGATGACGCAGAAGCCGCATCATATTAAAACGTTCGGCGGGATTGTGGCGCTGGGGAATGTGCATTACTTGAAAATGTTGAAGGCGACCTACTCGTTTATTCGGTTTATTAATCTTATCAAGAGATAAGATTATCCATTAGCAAAAAGCCCACTCAGAGGCTTAAGCCACTCACGATGAGTTATCGCATGCAATCATCGATCAGTTGAACTTATCGGATAGAAATCCCATCGTAAGTGAATGGCAGGCATTAAGCCAAAGGATGTGTTGAGCTTCTACGAATCCATAGGCGAATAAACCTTAATAGGACCTTGGTGGCATAGAGGTGAAGGCGCTGGCCTAGTAAACAGGAGGGCGCGGGTTCAATCCCTCAGCCAAGGCATGGAATTTTCTTGTACATAGACGGGTGACATTCGTTCAATACAATTTTGCAGGAGAGAAGCTTCATAGGAGAAAAGTCACAGGAGAAACTCTCATAAAAGAATGGGAGTATTTCCTACGATTTTTTTTTTCCTATGAAGCTTTCCTTTGCAAAATTCGTTGACACACATCGAATAGTGCAATTATTATATTTTCTGTTGTGTAAATAAATACTAGTTCGATATCTATAGAAAACGAAATTAGAGGGAAATAGAAAGCCAGGAAAGATATAGGTACATAGCAATTACTTTCCCACATAGAATAGCTCTCCTAGAAGCTAATCCTGACCAGGATTAAATGATAATCCGAGTTTAAAATTCGGCCCTTAGTGAACTTCTTAGAATCTTAGTGAACTTGACATCAGGGGATCCCAAAACGAATATTTCCAACCATTTCCCGATTTTGAAAATTTGAACCGATTGTAATACTTTCATTACTAGTATAGCTCCGCTATACTGTAGTAATAGAAAGTAAAAAAAAATCCCAGGAGTTATCTTCTATTCTCCCTATGAACTTTTTATCTTTCCCAGGTGTCCCGCTATTTAAGTAGCTATGGCAGTGGTGGTGACGAGCAGGGACTGGAAATACCCGGTCAATATTCTGGACTAATCTGTCCCGTGCCTAGACATCACGTGAAAATATCTGGGTTCAAGTCTACCATAAGAGTTATGCAGTCCCTCAAGAGACCTGTTCAAATTATCATCCTAGGTACGTACTATACTAGTGAATTACAATACTGTGGACTAAACTGTCAATTGGACTCTGGACTAAACTGTCCCGTGCCTAGACATCACGTGAAAATAGCTGGGTTCAAGCCCACCATTCGAGTTATGCAGTCCCTCAAGAGACCTGTTCAAATTATCATCCTAGGTACGTACTATACTAGTGAATTACAATACTGTGGACTAAACTGTCCCTTGGACTCTGGACTAAACTGTCCTCTGCCTAGACATCACGTGAAAATATCTGGGTTCAAGTCTACCATAAGAGTTATGCAGTCCCTCAAGAGACCTGTTCAAATTATCATCCTAGGTACGTACTATACTAGTGAATTACAATACTGTGGACTAAACTGTCAATTGGACTCTGGACTAAACTGTCCCGTGCCTAGACATCACGTGAAAATAGCTGGGTTCAAGTCTACCATAAGAGTTATGCAGTCCCTCAAGAGACCTGTTCAAATTATCATCATAGGTACGTCCCTGCAGCCTCTGAAGTTTTACTGAAAGCTCCCAGAGTTGACTTATTGCCTGGAAAAATACACACTGCTAGAGGCTAGATAGACTAGGCTTGAAAAATAGAAGAAAAAAAATAAACGGAAGAATAAAAAAAATCGATATTTTATTTTGTTTACGATTTTTCCCCCAAGCCTAGCCTAGCCTACCCTGTGTATAATCATAACCACCACCACACGGTTCTTCGCTATTTCCCGTGTACAGACAGGGTCGTCGTTTTTCGTCAGCCTCTCAAATAGGCTTTCAAAGGCACACAGGCACATAGGAAAATCAACATATGAATATCTAAATTTCTTCTCATTCGTTCAGGACTTTCCTGATGATGGACGTGGTAGATAAAATGACTGACATCTGTGCTTTCTTGATGATAGCTGAACGATTTTTGGTGTTCAATTTCTTTATTATTACATATTTCTTGATTTATTTTTGATCCCACCTACAGGGAATGATGGTCAGGTACATAGCAATAGCGATAGAATATGGTGGCGATGCTTTTTACATCGACCCATCAACTGATGGAACGATTACGGTTATGTATGTAAATAAAAAATAAATAAGTAATACATTAAGTAGTACGAGTACGTGTCTCTTCCGTACAGAGGACGTCAAAGAAAATATATTCTATTACATATGGTGTAAATGGAAATGTCTGGAGGTTGATGGTTCGAGTCCAAATCAGGTCACTAAATTTAGTGTAGTATATTAAGTGTGGGGAACGATATTTGTGACAAGCCACAATTCAGAAAAGTCAGAATCTAGTTAGCTTGGAAGGTAGCGCTCCTGCCTTAAAAGCATTCGGTTTCAAATTCGATTCCCGCCCGGGGCGAACTTTATCCTAAACAGATAAGGTTCGTTCTCGGAACGGCTGGCTTTCTCCTATCCTGTCTTCCTTCTCTCTTTGATTTCGGGATGATAAGACCTCCGTTGTTACAGTTCCCTCTATCAAAGCTCTCTGTTTCTCATTATTTGAAAGGCCATCCCCATTCTCAATTGATATTATGGAACAGCTTGTTCTAAACTGAATAAAACACTACTTATACTCTGTTCCCACAGGTATAGGGGACCGACATTTAGAGAACACTCTAGTGTGTACCAAGACGGGAAGATGTGTAGGAATAGACTTTGGCTACTCATTTGGCGTGGCTACTCAGTTGCTCCCCATACCCGAGTTGATGCCGTTCCGACTAACCCCGCATATACTGGCGGTCAACGAACCGTACGGTTCTCAAGGTAAGAGGTTGTGGGTTCGACACTTGAACGAAATTGATACTTTACTTTCAAAATCGTTCTTACTTTCCGTTGGGGTTTACAACCAAAAAATCCTTGAGCAGAAACAGTTGCATTTTCTCTCGTTCTCGCACGTTCCGCAGAAATACTTTGCCTATCCCCGACGCTATCTTGCTCAGCTCTTCCTCTTCTTTCTGTATGAGGAGGAAGCAAAAACGGGGAGATTAGATATAACTGGTATAAGATACATCGTGGTGCACAGTGCAGAAGATGCACAATGCTTATTGAACAATTCGATGAAACTTCATTTGAAATTTTTCGAACCCGGGACCCTCTTTCAACTTGCAAACAGTCAAGATTTTTTTTTTTCCAATAGGTTTATTGGATAGAAGAAAGCCAGCTCTTTTGAGAACGAACCTTGTCTATGTAGGACAAAGTCCGCCCCAGGCAGGAATCCAACCAGCAACCTACCGCTTGAAATGCAGACCGGCTACTCTCCAAACTAACTATAGTTCATCCAGATCAATGTGACAGCAATGAGTCATCAACCCAAAATGAAGGAACCAATCAGATTGCAGGAAATCCTTACATTGTTGTAATTCAGATAAAGGTCTATTTTTGATAAACTCTCTCTTAAAATGCAGAGGTAGCTCTAAGTTCAGAGGTTTGATTCCAGAGCAGGCAAGGTGGATATCGCCCAGCCTGACTTTGTTTCACTGTCGGAGGAAGCACTGTGCAATATACCTTCCCCTTTTAAAGATTCTCTACCATTGCACATGTGACATGTTTGGCAGTCTTGGAAAAATCCTACAATGCTGCAGTGAGCACCAAAGTTGTGATATAGTAACACAAAGAAAAGACATTTTATTAATAATTTATCAGGGTAAAATAAAGTGAAAAATAATGGGAGCAATTGGAGTCCGCCCAAAATAATAATTGACTCCAGGGTAATGTAAGGTGAAAATAAAATGTAGAAAGTAAAAAAAGCCCCCCATTAGACTCGCGTGGTCTGTGTCCTACCATTATTTGAAAGAAAAAAAATATATAAATAGAAAGTACAAAACTACCAACTTGAAGTACTGTGAAGGTCTTATCGACCCGAAAGCGAAGAGAGGAGGAAAACAGGACAGGAGAAGTCCTCCCCAGCCAGTAATCGAACTCGCGGCCTAGCACTTACAAGGCAGAAGCGCTACTTTCCAAGCTAACTATAGTCTGGCTAAAATTATTCATCCAATTTGTTAAGGTGTGTCCAAACATAGTCGATCGGCCATCGATCGATGTCGACTGAACCGTCCACACTGTCTTGACTCTTGACAACATAGATTCACCTCGTCGATCGACGGCCAGTCAACTATGTGTAGTAGACACACATTTAGCCTTACAAAGCGACGCGCACTTGATCTTACAAAGCGACGCGCAAGATAACTCACCCGTCAATCGGCGCACTTTACCAATCCCACGCGCATTGAGAATGCCGCAGGCCTCAGCAGCGGCATGCGCGCCCAGACTATGTCCTATGAAATGAAGCGCGTCCAGGGGCGGCAAAACACCGGCCTCTTTGAGGTTGGTCATGCTAATTATATTTTTATTTTTTTTATATATATTTTTTTTTTTTCTTTGAGGTAAAACTCCCAAAAAAGTGTGATCAAATGAATATGGTTGGAATTTTTCCTCCATGGACGTAAAAGTGCCACCACATTGGCTGCCACGGGACACTATGTATTTTAAATGGTTATCTGAAAGAGGGGCTTCTGAGTGAAATTTTGCTATTTGTTTGATGAAAGAATTCCAAGAATTAAATAGTCTCATTAAAATACTGTGTTGAAAACACTTTCAATTTCGCCAAACTTGAGGGAAACTGACACCCTAAAGTCCCCAATTAGTCAGTCAATGTTGAAATATAACAGTATCAGCATTGAAAATAAACCCGATATCTTTTGATAACATTGCTCATCACAATTCTAGAGTGTGTAGATGTTTGTGTAAAAAAATAAAAAATAAAGGGAAATGTTTTCAAGTTTTCATACATTTAGTGGAATTCTTCCACTAAATGAGCATGAAATTCCATGCCTCGACTGGGATTAAACTCGCGCCCTTGTTTTTACCGGGCGAGGGTTTTACCTCTGCGCAAACTGTTTCAGGTTTGATTCGTGAGAGCATGGTGCATGCCATTGGAAAAATCCTACAATGCTGCAGTGAGCACCAAAGTTGTGATATAGTAACACAAAGAAAAGACATTTTATTAATAATTTATCAGGGTGAAATAAAGTAAAAATAATGGGAGCAATTGGAGTCCGCCCAAAATAATAATCGACTCCAGGGTAATGTAAGGTGAAAATAAAATGTAGAAAGTAAAAAAAAAGCCCCCATTGGACTCGCGTGGTCTGTGTCCTACCATTATTTGAAAGGAAAAAAATATAAATAGAAAGTACAAAACTACCAACTTGAAGTACTGTGAAGGTCTTATCGTCCCGAAGGCGAAGAGAGGAGAAAAACAGGACAGGAGAAGTCCTCCCCAGCCAGTAATCGAACTCGCGGCCTAGCATTTACAAGGCAGAAGCGCTACTTTCCATTTCCAAGCTAACTAAACTGGCTAAAATTATTTATCCAATTTGTTAAGGTGTGTCCAAACATAGTCGACCGGCCATCGATCGATATCGACTGAACCGTCCACACTGTCTTGACAACATAGATTCACCTCGTCGATCGACGGCCAGTCAATAACTGTTTTTTTTTTTTTTCCTGATAAGAGAGTAGCAGGCGGTCTACCTGGCGAAAATGTGCGATAGGCGATTTTGCGCCCAAAGTGCCCATGTGTCCATACTTTCATGACAGCTTGATAGGTATATTTTGAACCTAATTGATTATTATTTGCTTTCAAGTGCATTATACCTAATTAGTAAAAACAACAAACAAATTTACAATGTAGATACAACATATTATGAGAAACTCTAGGTACTAATTTCCAGCCACTTGTTTATTGTATTAAAATGAGAATGATGAGGAGCAATATAGGCTGTTTATTTTTTTCTGACCAACCGTTCGGGGAGTTATAATGAAACACAAAAGCACATTTTAAGAGGTTTGATAGAGGGAACTGTAGGTACCTGCTAAGATAGCGAAGAGAGAAGGAAGACAGGCTAAGAGAAAGCCAACGAACCTTACTATCTGTTAAGTCCTTTGGTGACCGATGCAAGCTACAGTTTACATCGGTCACCAAAGGGTTAGGATAAAATCTGGCGGGAATCGAACCTGCGGCCTAATAGCGCTTTTGCAAGGCTGACGCACTACCCTCTGAGCCAACTCGACTGGCCTAGATACGGCTCTGCTGCCGAGGATAGTTAAGGAATTGGTTGATATTTCAGCGTTAAAGGCGGGACAAAAAAAGTCCGACCTTTTACAAAATCACAACCATACCAAAAAAGGAAACAATCGAAATCGGCTATTCGTTTTCGTAAAGGAAAAGGTGTACAACTGCCCCTTTTGTGAGACGGATTTTTCGTCGTGACGTCACAACAGCACAAAGGAAAAGGTGTACAACTGCCCCTTTTGTGAGACGGATTTTTCGCTGTGACGTCACAACAGCACATTGGTGTTGGTGAAGCTAGCAAAATTTAACGATCACAAGGAGGTTGTACACTGAAGGAGAAAGTCTGCAATGTTCTGATTGTGAAGCCAAAAATCGGGGGATCCGCCATGTTTTTGGTTCCATCACTCAACATAAACCGACCGAAAATTTAATGTTTGATTTAATAAAACCTAAAAATGCGTTAATAAATGGGATAAAATTAAATTATGTAAAAAGACAGAGTGTAGATCTTATCTTCTTAAAATTTGAATCATGACCTTGGACGACCTTGGCTTCACAATTTTCGTACCAAAGCTTTTTCCATCAACATATAACCTCCTTGGTGGGAAGTCCGATTTTTCAACTGCGAGAAGCGAGCAACCTTCCCCTCCTACGGTAACAGAACATGACGTCACAGACCAAGGTTGGGGTTGGGGAGTTTGGGACATCACGAAAAAGGAGAAAGGAGAAGAGAAAAAAATAGAAAAAGAAACAAAAAAGAGAAATGTCCCTGAAGTTACAAACGTTGGTAGAAAAAAATCCAAAAATTATACAGGGTACGACAAAATCCCGACAATTTCATTGGTAGAAGTTACCAACGAAAAGGTACAAAAGTCAATGATGAGGGAAAAAATATACAAAAAAATCCCACATTTTATTAATTCCCACATGAATCCGGAGCATTTTTCAAAAGAAACGAAAAAAAAAAATTCTTCGTTTTTCATGACTCTGTTGGTAGCTTTCAAATATCACCGCAAGAAAGCGCTGTATGGAGAGTTTCAAGTGGCCTTTTTACTTTTTTTACTTATTATTTATTAATATTTCGCGAACTTTCATTCACACTGGAGCTTAGAGGAATTTCGTCCAAATGTGACATACATGGATAGAAAGCTCGTTTTCTCAGCTTTCTAAATACTATACTCTGATCAAAAATTAGGTGTCGGAACACAGTTCAATTCGCTCACCAACGATTCAAGTCACGACCTTATATGCAATATATGGGAATTTTTTTCG
>NW_007379118.1:9188-29883 GCF_000475195.1 Diaphorina citri | reverse complement strand
GGACTATTCTGTATGATGTAAATAAAATATTATTAGGTACCTCAACAAAACTATTGGTTATCAGATGTTGATACTTGAGCTTGACTTTCGGGTCCCGCACAAGTCGCATCACTGTTCCATCATCCACCAAGATGTTACACCCATGTGCCGCACAGGCTATCGTCTGTCCCATACCCTCCTGAATGATCTTAGTGGTGAGATACTCGCACCAGCATTGCGTACAGAAGCGGTGACTGCACTCGAGTCCGGTCATCAGGGTTGACGGCATGTTGGTGAAGCAGATTTCACACTCTTCCGTGTTTGGACACCGTTTGGGAACCTGGGCAGAGAGAAAGGGTACCTACTTGATTGAAGACTTGGTAACTTTGTGAATGTTCATTCTAACTATTGAGTTGTACGGAAAACAAAAAATACTACTTTACCTTTTGTCAAGGGGTAAAGAGAAGGGTTGTTATGTAAGAACTTTCTTGAGAACAATTTTTAAAACGGAAATATGTTTTGTTAGAGCATTTAATATTGGAAATTGAAGTCAAGGTGTTTCTTGTTTTTTGATCTGGAACTTTTTTTTTAACAATGTACCTACTTATTTGGAAGGATATTGATGTTTGGGTGACCAAATTATAGTAGCATACCTTAGATTTACTAGATGTGGAAGGCTGACTGTTTTTAACTAGTGGATTGATAACTCTTGCCTCGGCAAACAACTGCTCTTGGTCTCCATCGTAGTATCTCTCCATAAGTTTCTCTTTATCCCATTTGAAGTGATTGAGTAAAATCCTTGTTGTGGTTGCGGGTATCTGGAAATTAAAATTACATCACCACGATCAGATTTAAATGCACATTAGGATTCTATGAAACTGCAAATGCATGTAAAAATACTTAGAGTCAACATGAAACTGTGGCCTTTTTCATAAAGTCAACTACTTAAGCACTTCTCATATGAGTCATTTTATATTTAAAGCCTTCCGTTGATTAGTAGGACAACAAACCTGTCCAAGACAATGGACTCATTTCAAACAAGTTAGAGCACGGATGTGTTGGTGTGTAAGTTCTCAATGGCTAAAATATTTCAAATCAGATTGCTTAATCCAATGGTTTAATGTAAAGCAACCCTAGATTGTGGCCCTGTCCATTATTAGGACAACTGTGAGACAATGGAATTGTTAGAAACAGGTACAGTGTTATGTTGGCGTGTAAGTAGGTAGGTAGGTAGGTAGGATTTTTTTATTTTATTCTTCAGATCAATTCAATCTCGAGCTCAATAAACTTTGAGCTGAACCCTCCTCGTCTAAAACTTTAGCAAAAAAGCTGAAGTTTGTGTCGACAGAGGAGGGAAGAGCTCAGGTCCATTAGTGACGGTGGAGTTTTACCCTCGATCCCAATACCAACCACGCACAACGTTTGCTTAACTTCAAAATGCTATCGCTGATCTCTGAAATTCGTATTGTAATAAACTGAGTTGTATGTAGAATAAAGGCTAACATTTTGGTGGGGCCTCTTTTTTTTTTTTTTTTTTTTTTTTTTTTTACACAATATGTCGCAAATATCAAGAGGATATTTGCGACATATTGTGACAAGCATCTAACAATGTTCAAACACAATTAAAATTCCTGTCCAAATTTGTAAGACCTTAGTTAAACTGCGGGAATAAAGGGACTTTTCAGTCTTATCCCAGCAGGATAAACAAGGAATATAAGTGGGTTCGAATCCCGGCCATGGCGGAATTTTTCAAACCAGACTTCTCCGTTCTTGGATAGGTATGGATGTAAAAGAATGTGCCTTGAAGTAATACAAAAGTGGTACCGAGGTACAATCTTGTAAAAAAAAAACAAAAAAAAAAAACAAACAAACAAAAACAAAAAAACAATGTTCTATCCTATTTACAGGGAATGACGGGCAGGAGTACCCGTGGCTTATCAAATACAACGAGGACCTTCGCTCAGACGAGCGCATCCAGGCCATGTTCTCGCTGTACAACACCGGTCTCCAGACTGTGAGACGATGTGTGAACCGCGAGCTAAGTCTAGCCACCTACAGGGTGGTCTCGCTAAGCGATAACAGTGGAATGATACAGTGGGTGCCCAATACGAGGGTACTTGGCGGTGAGTTACCCTGTATTTCAGTCTTCTCCCATGACGTAGAAGAAAATTCATTCCCTGGCTGGTATTCGAAACGGCAACCTATGGCTTTCTCCTATCCTGTCTTCTTTTTCACGTCACTTTGGGGACGATTAGTTCTTAGCAGCTACAGCTCCTTCTATCAAACTTCTTGAGCCCACCACTCACTATCAGGTAGACCTGACAGACGGAACTGTTCAGCGGTACGGGCCGTACCTGTCAGGTCTACCTGATAGTGAGTGGCTGGCCTAAGGTTATGTTTATGAACGGAGATGAGCTAGGCTTTATAGTTAACGCCAAGGCCAGTGTGTGAACTATGAAATGTGAATGAGTGAATGGATCTTGTTCTTATAATATAAGATTTATAAGTACAAGTAGTGCTCTATTTAGACTGTCAGCTTAGAACAAGTTGTTGCATTATACCAACAGTGTTTGTTTGATTTCAGTTCGATTCCATCACCGAGCGTAACATCCGTCTCCGCGTCATTCTTCTCACCATGGTGACCAGTCTCTCCGTCTACCCGATCACCATCCTGTCCCAATTCGACAGCCAGAAGCAACTCCTCCTCATAGCCGAAGCCATGCTAACCCTCGGCTACTACTACTACAACTGCCTCCTGTCCGAATCCCTCGAGTGGTCGAACTGTCTGGTCCGCCAGAGTATATATCAGAACAAGTGGTACGAGATGTGCCCGGAGTCGCGACGCATGATGCTGATGTTCCTACAGATGACGCAGAAGCCGCATCACATTAAAACGTTCGGCGGGATTGTGGCGCTGGGGAATGTGCATTACTTGAAAATGCTGAAGGCGACCTACTCGTTTATTCGGTTTATTAATCTTATCAAGAGATGAGATTATCATCAAGAGATAAGAATGGATAATCTTATCAAGAGATAAGATTATCCATTAGCAAAAAGCCCACTCGGAGGCTTAAGCCACTCACGATGAGTTATCGCATGCAATCATCGATCAGTGTGCAATCATTCGTAAGTGAATGGCAGGCATTAAGCCAAAGGATGTGTTGAGCTTCTACGAATCCATAGGCGAATAAACCTTAATAGGACCTTGGTGGCATAGAGGTGAAGGCGCTGGCCTAGTAAACAGGAGGGCGCGGGTTCAATCCCTCAGCCAAGGCATGGAATTTTCTTGTACATAGACGGGTGACATTCGTTCAATACAATTTTGCAGGAGAGAACCTTCATAGGGGAAAAGTCACAGGAGAAACTCTCATAAAAGAATGGGAGTATTTCCTACGATTTTTTTTTTCCTATGAAGCTTTCCTTTGCAAAATTCGTTGACACACATCGAATAGTGCAATTATGCCTATTTTCTGTTGTGTAAATAAATACCAGTTCGATATCTATAGAAAACGAGGAAATTGGAGGGAAATAGAAAACCAGGAAAGATATATGTAGGTACATAGCGATAGAATATGGTGGCGATGCTTTTTACATCGACCCATCAACTGATGGAACGATTACGGTTATGTATGTAAATAAACAGTGGCGTAGCGTCCATGTAGGGCGTGTATGGCGGCCATACACTCAAAATTTACTCAAATACCCTTAAATATTTATGAAGAAGTATGTGCATGACTTATGTAGTAATGTGCATGGTGATGGAAATTAGTGCCCTACACGCCTTACACTTGACTTTAGACCACGCTACGCCACTGTAAATAAATAAGTAATACATTAAGTAGTACGAGTACGTGTCTCTTCCGTACAGAGGACGTCAAAGAAAATATATTCTATTACATATGGTGTAAATGGAAATGTCTTCAAATTCTCGTTTTGTTATTCCATAAAACCCATAGGTAAAAATAATATACCGAGGGGTTGGGTAAGGTAGGGGGGGGGCGTGAAAAAATGAGAATATGCCCAAAGGGGGCGCCATGCAAAAAAGTTTGAGAACCACTGCACTAATGGGATAAATACTAGCAAGGTAAATACCTGGTCTTACTTCAAGAAGAACTTCCGTATTTCGATTTCGACCGAAAGATTGTAGTAGCAGAGGTCATTTCTCGGCCCGCATATGTCCTGATTATTGTACGGACCGTACGGGAAATGAGAGTCGATACCATCAGAGTCGGTGTACGGTTTCTATTGGACATTCCTGGGAGGGAGGGCGGATAGGGCGAGAATTGCCAGCTGGGAGAGAAAGAATCCTACAAGGAGATTCTGGTACTGTCCCATTTTTACTTTCCTCATCCTGTAGGAAGGAAAGTACTGTAATCGGAACCCAATCCCGGAATTGAAATTCCAGGACTGTATTTTCATTTCGGGATCGGGATTGTGATTTTCCATTCCCGGATTTTTGGGATTGATCACATTATTGCAATTTTATGGTAAATATTGGTTATTTTTCAGACAAGACCTTGGCAATTACAGTTCCCTCCATCAAACCTCTTTTTTTATCATCCCCAGGCGGCTACAGCTAAAGGTGCCAACACACCTCCACACTGCCATCATCACCACCACCACCAACAACTCTTCTTGTTTCAGAACAACTCAAGATAGATTTCTACAGGCACGTTCACGACCTGGGCTCCAAACTACTCCTGTGTTTAAACGATTCCCATTCCCACGTCCTAAACGAGTCACTCCGCAACAGTTTTCACGATATTCTCGGATCGTATGGCGTCGACTTGGATAGTTATGGGGACTACGATATGCGACAAATTCAGTCGTGTGTGTTCGGCGTGGTGGTTGACGGCTTGCGAAAGACCATTGTAGAGGATTCGACGTCTGAGTTGGGTAAGTAAGGAATTAACCTTTAGTTGTTGAGTTGGGGTCTACCAAACCCCACATACCTACCTACTTCATTTTTGTCTGACTTTACCACTACCTAACCTTGAGTGTCAGGAAAAATCTCACAAATTGAGGGTTTGTTCGATTCTTCTTACAAGGATAGTTATGGGGACTACGATATGCGACAAATTCAGTCGTGTGTGTTCGGCGTGGTGGTTGACGGCTTGCGAAAGACCATTGTAGAGAATTCGGCGTCTGAGTTGGGTAAGTAAGGAATTAACCTTTAGTCGTTGAGTTGGGGTCTACCAAACCCCACATACCTACCTACTTCATTTTTGTCTGACTTTCACACCACCTAACCTTGAGCCACCTAACCTTGATACCTACCTACTTCATTTTTGTCTGACTTTCAAAGCCACCTAACCTTGAGTGTCAGGAAAAATCTCACAAATTGAGGGTTTGTCCGATTCTTCTTACAAATGGTTTTCTTCTGACTCAATTATTTTATATCACTTCAAACTGTAGCTCCCTCGGTTATGAATCCAATGTATTTATTTGTATATCTTTTTTAAAATTATACCCACAGTACTCTATTTAGATTGAGTTGCTTTTTGTGCACGTCCACATTAGTCTACCAAGCCTTGCACATCTCATCTTTTACCATAGTCCTGTTTTTTCTTCTTCTTCTTCTTCTTCTCTTTCTTCTCCTTCTCCTTCAGAAAGGTTGTTGAAGCACATGAACTGTTTTCAGCCGATGACGCGGTCACGAGTAACGCCTCCGCCTACCTGGCTCTGGCCGAGTTCATCCGGACACACGCCCGCGTCAGGCCCGAGGAGTTCCCCGCCGACGCTGCCTTCGTAAACTGTTTTCAGCCGATGACGCGGTCACGAGTAACGCCTCCGCCTACCTGGCTCTGGCCGAGTTCATCCGGACACACGCCCGCGTCAGCCCCGAGTTCCCCGCCGACGCTGCCTTCATCGAGAGTCTCCTACGGGCCACCGCGTGCGGAGCGCTCAAAGCGCGCCAACTGTTTCCCCTACTCCTACAGCTGCCGGGACTGGCGGACCACAGCGCTCTGTTCCGGGAGAGAAGTGGGCAGGTCCCCGCCTGGATGTTTCTCCTGTGGCTCAACCAGATATTGGCCTATTTGGATCAAGATATAGGTAGGAATTGAAGCTTTGCCCGCCTTTCCGGAAACGAACCTTATCTGTTTGGGATAAAGTTCGTCCCGAGCGGGAAGCAAATCCGCGATCTAGCGCTTACAAGGCAGACGCGCCACCAACCAAGCTAACTAGGCTGGCCCCGAGCGGGAAGCAAATCCGCGATCTAGCGCTTACAAGGCAGACGCGCCACCAACCAAGCTAACTAGGCTGGCTATTATTATTATTATTAAAAACTCTTATCCCTAGTTCCATACACTGACTTTTAACCCATGCTCTCCCCTCCTACAGGTCCCCTTCTGTTACCAATAGTTCAACGTATCGCCACCGAGTATCCGAGCGCTGTCAAGCTTCCGTTCAACATTAACGCGGAGCGCTACAGCGCTAATCCGGCGCTAGTCGCGCTCATAGATCAGCTCAAGTTTAGCGCGCATGAGAGTAAACTGTACGGGAGTTTAGCGCTATGTACGCTGCCTGGGACTGTGCTCAGGTGTCACTTGGAACATATTGTGACCATGGACAAGACTAACTTAGACCAAGTAAGGAGTGTGGCATTCATCCAATACAATAGACCAGTTACTTAGGTGAGGTCTAGCTAGGGGACGTTAAACAGAGAGTATACTAGCGTCTAGCTGTGCGACTATAAGCAGGGAGGAGAACAGCTAACTCTAACCAGCCTAGCTAGCTGATTGTTTCAAAGAGTTCTCTCCGCTTGAAAAGAACAAGCACAAGTCCTCACGATGGTTGACTGCGGTTCAGGATGAGCCAGTTAAACATGGCTAGAAACTTGTAGAACACTTTTCGCGCGGGATGACGGATCAGTACCTAGGCTTAAGTCCTTATCACACCCGGCGTAGTTCGTTGACCCCATTCAGGGCTATGAGTGTATTTTAGAATATCGACTTCCACCGGCCGATACACTGTCAACTTGTAGAACACTTTAGGCTAGAAACTATCACCCAGTTGTATGGCTGAAAAAAGAGATATTTTTTCTATTTTATCATCACCTTTCGGCTATAGCTAAAGCCGCTACCACAACACCAACAACATATCTTCTTTTCTTCTTCTCAAAAAAATTAATAATAATAATAATAATAATAATAATTCTTTTTTCATTCCCTTCGTTTCAATTTCCAGGTTAATCAGGCAGTATCCGCCATGAACTCAGACTGTTTCTCTCTCAAGCCGGACCTTAACGATGCGGTGTTCGAGTTCTGCAAGAAATATCGTCGCGCCGTCAGCGACGGAATTCAGGCCGTGACTGCAAGCCGCTCAGTAGATAAACTACATCGTGTACTGGAGGATGTTAGGAAGAACGAGAAGACCAAGAGAAACTGGGAGTTGAAACAGGTTGGAATTAACTTCTTAGAATCTTAGTGAACTTCTTAGAATCTTAATGAACTTCTTAGAATCTTAGTGAACTTCTTATAATCTAAGGGTCGAATTTTAAAACCGGATTACCTTTTAGGGGCGGTTAGGCTTAGAGTGTTCGGAGAGGTTTTAAGTTTTTTTTTAAATTACTTTCAGTTCCTATCTTAGTTAGTCAAACTAATTGTCCAACATTACTTTCCCACATAGAATAGCTCTCCTAGAAGCTAATCCTGACCAGGATTAAATGATAATCCGAGTTTAAATTTCGGCCCTTAGTGAACTTCTTAGAATCTCAGTGAACTTGACATCAGGGGATCCCAAAACGAATATTTCCAACCATTTCCCGATTTTGAAAATTTGGACCGAATGCAATACTTTCATTACTAGTATAGCTCCGCTATACTGTAGTAATAGAAAGTAAAAAAAAATCCCAGGAATTATCTTCTATTCTCCCTATATATGTTCCGCAAAGAAATACGCGGTTCAGATTCTATCATGATGCGGCCAACAGAGCTCGGGACCTTTCAGACATGAGGAAATGTATCGAGTTCCATCAGAAAATGTTAGAATTCCGAGCTTTAGTAAGTAAGGTATTGTTACGCTGAGCCGACCCCATTTAAATAGGAAAAGGCTAGGAAGAAGAAGAGTAAGTAAGGTTTTGTCCAACATAGAATAGAATAAACCTTGTTTATCTTGCCTGAATAGGACTGAAAAGTCCCTTTACCCCAGCAGTCTAAAGGTGTGTCCACACATAGTCGACTGACCATCGTTGTCGACTGAACCGTCCATACTACCTCGATAACATAGTTCCACCTCGTCGATTGACGGCCGGTAGACTATGTTTGGACATACCTTGACCAAAGTCTCGTATATTTGCCACATAAAGGGACTTTCAATCTCATTTCGGCAATATAAACAGGGTATATTCTATATGTGGTTCAGGAGATAGAGCGATCAGTGTGTGAACTATGAAATGTGAATGAGTGAATGGATCTTGTTCTTATAATATAAGATTTATAAGTACAAGTAGTGCTCTATTTAGACTTTCCCAGGTGTCCCGCTATTTAAGTAGCTATGGCAGTGGTGGTGACGAGCAGGGACTGGAAATACCCGGTCAATATTCTGGACTAACCTGTCCCGTGCCTAGACATCACGTGAAAATAGCTGGGTTCAAGCCCACCATTCGAGTTATGCAGTCCCTCAAGAGACCTGTTCAAATTATCATCCTAGGTACGTACTATACTAGTGAATTACAATACTGTGGACTAGACTGTCCCTTGGACTCTGGACTAAACTGTCCTCTGTCTAGACATCATGTGAAAATAGCTGGGTTCATGTCTACCATTCGAGTTATGCAGTCCCTCAAGAGACCTGTTCAAATTATCATCCTAGGTTTATGGCAAGATGGCGGAGGAGTTCTTTTGAAGAGAAAGCTGTGGGTGGCTCGGGTGTGGCCGATCCTCATACGACACAAAACGACCTCTTCATATCTATTGTCTCTGTTGGAAGAACCCCAATTCTCTATGACTGGTTTAATTCTCTTTAGTTTGTTGGGGATAGGCAGGGCGTCCCATAGAGTTTGCCATTGGATTTTAACGAGTTTAGCGGCGAATGGTTTCAGATCCAGAGGAGAGCAGAGTTTCAAAGGCAAATGAGGGTTTTGTGGATTTCTGGCTGCGTTGTGTATCATTGTTACTTATGAAGTTGTGAAATCGAAAGATTTATAGTATTTTAATAAATATACAGTTTTAATTTTGGATTAGACTCAGTCTTTAAAGACATTTATTTGTTATTATTTTATTTATTTATTTATTTATTTTTTTTTTTTTAGTGACGGTGGAGTTTTACCCTCGATCCCAATACCAACCACGCACAACGTTTGCTTAACTTCAAAATGCTATCGCTGATCTCTGAAGTTCGTATTGTAATGTAATAAACTGAGTTGTATGTAGAATAGCCCCC
This sequence comes from Diaphorina citri, assembly GCF_000475195.1. Lineage (NCBI taxonomy): Eukaryota > Metazoa > Arthropoda > Insecta > Hemiptera > Psyllidae > Diaphorina > Diaphorina citri. The sequence goes on along the minus strand of NW_007379118.1, from coordinate 20,520 downwards.
TGGCAAAAATCCTGTTGGATACAAACACAGAGCAGCAGAATACAAAATTTAAAAAATAGGAAAAAAAAGAAAATAATGAACGTAAGTACTTCTTTTTTTTACCTGAGGTTTTTGTTCCATTTCAATTTCGTTCTGTTTTCCAACTTCAGTCTGTGGACTGAAACAGTGGTACATAGCAATAGGATGTTACAAAAGTTACACTTCTTCCTCTTTTTTGGTTCGAAATCTCCTCATAAATTGGCCTATAGTTACCTACCTTAATAAACCTTTGTTATTATAAGTGGGACACTAGGACACTTACCTACATCTACATACCTATATGTATACCTCCTAAAAAACTGCCTATATACAGTTCTGGACGATCTAAAGCTACTAACACAGATCTTATTTGAGGGTGAATACCTAATATTCTCCAGTAGGTTTATTATACCTATGTAGGTAAGTATAGGTAAATACATAAATATTTACCTATTTATGTATAAGTAGGTAGGTAATATTGTTTGCTTATACCTACCTCTTTACCTCGGGAATTTCATGTTTCCCAAATTACAAGCAGAGAGCTCAGCTGAGGTAGAAGAATATGTTTAACTTAATGTTTTCGAAAATTTCTGTTACCTACTTTCGTGTTTTTCTTCGATACCTAGGTATTTCTGTTCATTCAAGTGAAATACGAAAAGTTCTTTCAGTTTCCTCTCTACCAATCTACTTTCTGCTCTCCCAAAATTTCTCTCTCCCAAAATTTACTTAATTCTCTTCTTTTCCTGGTAAACAGGAGGGCGTGGGTTCAATCCCAGCTGAGGTATGGAATTTTATCCTCAATATAATTTGAGAATTTGACCACAATAATAGTAGTAGCCTACTGCTGGAGTAAAGGGACTTTTCAGTCCTATGCGAGCAGTATAAATAAGCACTATTATTATTATTTCTCGCCCCGCATATGTCCTGATTATTGTATTTATTGTACGGACCGTACGGGAAATGAGAGTCGATACCATCAGAGTCGGACGTCGGTGTAGGGTTTCTATTGGACATTCCTGGGAGGGAGGGCGGATAGGGGGAGAATTGCCAGCTGGGAGAGAAAGAATCCTACAAGGAGATTCTGGTACTGTCCCATTTTTACTTTCCTTATCCTATAGGAAGGAAAGTACTGTAATCGGAACCCAATCCCGGAATTGAAATTCCAGGACTGTATTTTCATTTCAGGATCGGGATTGTGATTTTCCAATCCCGGATTTTTGGGATTGATCACATTATTGCAATTTTATGGTAAATATTGGTTATTTTTCAGATAAGACCTTGGCAATTACAGTTCCCTCTATCAAACCTCTTTTTTATCATCACCAGGCGGCTACAGCTAAAGGTGCCAACACACCTCCACACTGCCATCACCACCACCAACAACAACTCTTCTTGTTTCAGAACAACTCAAGATAGATTTCTACAAGCATGTTCACGACCTGGGCTCCAAACTACTTGTGTGTTTGCACCCAGATCCAGGCTGTCGATGGCGGCACGGGGGTAACACAGGTAGGTCTTGTTGAACATGAACGGACCGCCGACGTCTAAGATGAGTAGATTGTAGGCGCCGCGAGATAGATAGGCTAGGGGAGAACAGTAAAGTTCCAAATAAAAACAGAGGTTAAGTGAATCGTAGAACTCAGAAAAAAGGGGCCTCTGCGGGGTTCTAAGCAATTAAAGCAATCCATCCCAAAATCTAAAGACTATAAAGAGCTAAAAACGTTGTGTTTAGCCCCAGAGATTTGATAGAAGGAACTGTAACAACGGAGGTCTTATCATCCCGAAATCAAAGAGTGGCCAATTCGACTGGCCTAGATACGGCTCTGCTGCCGAGGATAGTTAAGGAATTGGTTGATATTTCAGCGTTAAAGGCGGGACAAAAAAGTCTGACCTTTTACAAAATCACAACCATACCAAAACGACCATACCAAAAAAAGAAACAATCGAAATCGGCTATTCGTTTTCGTAAAGGAAAAGGTGTACAACTGCCCCTTTTGTGAGACGGATTTTTCGCTGTGACGTCACAACAGCACATTGGTGTTGGTGAAGCTAGCAAAATTTAACGATCACAAGGAGGTTGTACACTGAAGGAGAAAGTCTGCAATGTTCTGATTGTGAAGCCAAAAATCGGGGGAATATGAAATGTCGGAACTTGATAGTAAACAAGAAAACAAGACTACTTTACTGAATTGCAGTGCAGGTTTTCAGTTGCATAGTTTTCCTCCAAGCAGCCCCGGATTAAGGGGTGTTCAGACGGTTCCCCCGAACCGGGCGGCACGCTCCGGGGGGGTGGCATGCCGACGCTCAGCGACATTTCGACTTTTGAACAGGGCGCCAAATGAGCTTGATCCGGCCCTGCTTCCACCACTGTTCCATGCCTATATCACGGACACGGAGGGTAACTCAAACCCACTGACCTGGTGTAGAGCCAGAAAGTTATGTCATCAAAGGGACACGAACCATCGGAGTTTGGATTCTGGTAACAGTCCAGGAGAACGCTTTCCAGCCCATCCACTGCCTTGTCAAGAATCAAGCCGAGAGCCCCACAACCAGTTTGAGATAGAACTAGGACTGGAAAAAAAAAAAAAACATTTTTTAAGTGGTTTCATAGAGGGAACTATAACTGCTATGGTCTTATCGTCCTGAAATCGAAGAGAGAAGGAATACAGGATAGAAGAAAGCCAGCCGTTCTACCTTCAGGACGTTAACGTTATCTCTTCAGGATAAAATCCGCCCCGGGCGGGAATCGAACCCGCGACCTAGTGCTGGCTAAAGAAGAGAGAAAGAGAGAGAAAAGCAACAGGAGAAAACGCCTAAATTACGATCGAATTATAAAATACTAGCCGAAATCATTAAGGCATGGCCGTTCATGTCACTCATCCATTTAGTGGTCATGCTCGGCGTAGCTTAAAAACGAACCGGAAAATAGCCTATAACCTTCACGGGAGTGCAAGCAATAAGTTGACAAAGTTTCATAGCAATCGGATGATCGGTTTGGCCAGGCATTATATTAGATGAAGAAGCGGCCGAAACGTAGCCCAGGGCGGTAGCACGTTGAATGCGTCAGTTCTCCTTGCATCAGCGAAGTTAAGCAACAGCGCGCGTAGTTGGTAAGTTGGTATCCAAATGGGTGACTATTTGGAGTATTTGGGCAGTAGCGAGCGACTGGCTTTTCCTGACTCATCTCAGGCTGGGTGAGTTTTTTTTTTGGTATTGGTTTGGCACTAAGCCTCGACCATACAGCCAGAGTGAGGGTGAGGTTAAAGTAAGGAGGGCGGGTAGCTTGTCGCCAAGTGAAGGGTAAGAACCCCCGGGGGTTCTTACCCTAAGGTATAAGGTTTTGGTGACGGAAAGACCTTATCCTAAATCTTATCCTAAAGACCTACCTTTCTCCTATCCTGTTTTAGTTCTCTCTTCGATTTCGGGACAATAATTAATTTTATTTATTTGTATTTTTATTTTACAAATTTGGGTGGTTGGTAAACATATTTACATATAGATAAACAATCTTTATTTTAAGACATGACATGATTTCGGGACACCACCTTGTTATTGGTACTCTCTCGAACTTTTTTTTTCCAGCTTTACTTGCAGCTTACAGTCAAACCCCTAGGGCCTGGGTAGAGGTATCAAGCAAAGAATCAAACTAACTTTGATCCTTACCTAGAAGCAACATTGAAGATGCTTATGGTCACGTGAAAAAAAGTGTCCTAATTATTAGACACCTAATATTACAAATGAATTATTAATTATTATTAAATTTTAACACTGATATCTAATTATAATATTTTACGTGAAACTACGGAGGAAGATATATACTGCCACAAGACGTGGGCATTTCAAAATACCCAGGTAGGTGTACCTACATAGGTACCTACCTAATTATTAGGTACCTAGGTGCATACAAATAGATAAAAGTAGGTACCTATAAGGTGCCTACTTGTCACTCATGAATCTAGGGTTGCTTTACATTAAACCATTGGATTAAGCAATCTGATTTGAAATATTTTAGCCATTGAGAACTTACACACCAACACATCCGTGCTCTAACTTGTTTGAAATGAGTCCATTGTCTTGGACAGGTTTGTTGTCCTACTAATCAACAGAAGGCTTTAAATATAAAATGACTCATATGAGAAGTGCTTAAGTAGTTGACTTTATGAAAAAGGCCACAGTTTCATGTTGACCCTAAGTATTTTTACATGCATTTGCAGTTTCATAGAATCCTAATGTGCATTTAAATCTGATCGTGGTGATGTAATTTTAATTTCCAGATACCCGCAACCACAACAAGAATTTTACTCAATCACTTCAAATGGGACAAAGAGAAGCTCATGGAGAGATACTACGATGGAGACCAAGAACAGTTGTTTGCCGAGGCAAGAGTTATCAATCCACTAGTTAAAAACAGTCAGCCTTCCACATCTAGTAAATCTAAGGTATGCTACTATAATTTGGTCACCCAAACATCAATATCCTTCCAAATAAGTAGGTACATTGTTAAAAATAAGTTCCAGATCAAAAAACAAGAAACACCTTGACTTCAATTTCCAATATTAAAAGCTTTAACAAAACATATTTCCGTTTTAAAAATTTTTCTCAAGAAAGTTCTTACATAACAACCCTTCTCTTTACCCCTTGACAAAAGGTAAAGTAGTATTTTTTGTTTTCCGTACAACTCAATAGTTAGAATGAACATTCACAAAGTTACCAAGTCTTCAATCAAGTACCCTTTCTCTCTGCCCAGGTTCCCAAACGGTGTCCAAACACGGAAGAGTGTGAAATCTGCTTCACCAACATGCCGTCAACCCTGATGACCGGACTCGAGTGCAGTCACCGCTTCTGTACGCAATGCTGGTGCGAGTATCTCACCACTAAGATCATTCAGGAGGGTATGGGACAGACGATAGCCTGTGCGGCACATGGGTGTAACATCTTGGTGGATGATGGAAAACCCATTGAATTTGACGTATACCAGGGTATTTTATCAAATCAAGTCACGAATTGCCGGCTTGCCAGCCTAGTTCCTTGTAAGTGCTCGTGGGTTCGATTCCCGCCCGGGGCGGATTTTATCCTGAACGGGTAATGTTCGTTCTCTAAACGGCTGGCTTTCTCCTATCCTGTCCTCTCTTCGATTTCGGGACGATAGGACCCAGATCCAGGCTGTCGATGGCGGCACGGGGGTAACACAGGTAGGTCTTGTTGAACATGAACGGACCGCCGACGTCTAAGATGAGTAGGTTGTAGGCGCCGCGAGATAGATAGGCTAGGGGAGTTCCAAATAGTGAGTAAAATTACATTACTTTTCTTCTTATAGGATAAGGAAAGTAAAAAGGAAAATTCATTTAAAATTGTGTTAAAATATCTAAATGCTTGTCATAAATATCGCTCCCCAATTATTACACCTAGATTAATTTTATGACTTGACTTGGACTCGAACCACCAACCTCCAGATCCAGTCCAACGAGTTAACCACTGCACCACTGAGGTTGGTCCCAAATAGGAAGTGTTTAAAAAGATCTAGGGAACTCTAACAACGGAGGTCTTATTGTCTCGAAATCAAAGAGAGAAGGAGGACCAGCCGTTCCGAGAACAAACCTTATCTAAAACAGAACCTCATCTGTTTCGAATAAGTTCGCCCGGGTCGGGAATCGAACTCTCGATCAAGAGCTTACAAAGCGGGCTTGCTACTCGGTTTAGCTGTACTTACCCGCCTTTAGTTCAGGGCCAGGTGTAAGGTCCTTGTTACATCCATACCCATGGTAAATAATCTTCCATGGTTGATCCTGATCTATCGGTAGAGAAACCATGTTCTCCTCGGTGATTTGTATACCATTGGGTTCAGCCCTGAAAATTAATTAATTATTACATTATTATTTTATTAAGGCCAAGTCGCCTAGCTTGGAGAATAGCGCGTCTGCCTTGTAAGCACTAGGTCGCGGGTTCGATTCCCTCCCGGGCGGATTTTATCCTGATGGGATATATTTCGTATATGGTTCGTTCTCTTTCTTCTGTCCTCCTTAAGACCATAAGGGTATCATTTCTGGGCATCCAAAGGGTATAAGTTTAGTTGAAACTTTTAACCCACAATCCTTCCACCCAGCCCCGGATTAAGGGGTGTTCAGACGGTTCCCCCCAACCGGGCGGCATGCCGACGCTAAGCGTCGGCTTTGCCGCCTTCTCCTAGGACCTTGCCGCCCCCTCCTGGGGGAGGGCGGCATTTGGATTTTTGAACAGGGCGCCAAATGAGCTTGATCCGGCCCTGCTTCCACCACTGTTCCATGCCTATATCACGGACACGGAGGGTAACTCAAACCCACTGACCTGGTGTAGAGCCAGAAAGTTATGTCATCAAAGGGACACGAACCATCGGAGTTTGGATTCTGGTAACAGTCCAGGAGAACGCTTTCCAGCCCATCCACTGCCTTGTCAAGAATCAAGCCGAGAGCCCCACAACCAGTTTGAGATAGAACTAGGACTGGAAAAAAAAAAACAGATTTTTTAAGTGGTTTGATAGAGGGAACTATAACTGCTAAGATCTTATCGTCAGGATAGGAGAAAGCCAGCCGTTCAACCTTCAGGACGTTACCGTTATCCCTTCAGGATAAAATCCGCCCCGGGCGGGAATCGAACCCGCGACCTAGTGCTGGCTAAAGAAGAGAGAGAGAAAAGCAACAGGAGAAAACGCCTAAATTACGATCGAATTATGAAATATGAAGAAGCGGCCGAAACGTAGCCCAGGGCGGTAGCCCGTTGAATGCGTCAGTTCTCCTTGCATCAGCGAAGTTAAGCAACGGTGCGCGTAGTTGGTACATCTCCTCAGGTTCAATTCCTCAAGAAGGCAGTGGACATTCTGTGCCAGTGTCGTCAGACGTTGATGTACACCTATGTGTTCGCCTACTACCTGCGCAAGAACAATCAGAGTGTCCTGTTTGAGGACAACCAGAAGGATTTAATTAATTAATTAATTATTGTCCTCAGGTTCAATTCCTCAAGAAGGCAGTTATAACCATTAGGTAACAGTACCTACTTACACATAAACATCCAACATATCAGTGTACCTACCTGTTTCTAACGAGTCCTTTGTCTCACAGTTCTTCTACTAAGGGACATTACCACAATATGAACTTGGGGTTAAATTAATGGTTTAAGCATTCTGATTTTAAACGTTTTAACCAGTTAGGTTCTCAAGAAGGCGGTGGACATTCTGTGCCAGTGTCGTCAGACGTTGATGTACACCTATGTGTTTGCCTACTACCTGCGCAAGAACAATCAGAGTGTTCTGTTTGAGGACAACCAGAAGGACTTGGAGAGTGCCACGGAGAAGCTGTCGGAATATCTGGAGAGGGACATCACGTCGGAGAACTTGGCCAATATCAAGCAGCAGGTGCAGGACAAATACAGGTTAGTGAAAATCCAGTTGAAATACTCGTACAAGTAGTGTCCCAACACTAGAGAAGAGAAAAAAATAGAAAAAGAAACAAAAAAGAGAATCTGATTTATCAGAGAAGTTTTCCATTTTTGATTTCCTTTAGATGTTTTTTGTCTTTCATCTGTTTTAAAGTTCCTTTCCTGTTTAAAATTGTACTCTGAAGACCTTTCAGGTAGAGTTGTAGCGTTCGTTTTTTAGTGGGATTTATACTATTTTAGACATGGATTCTGATGAGGACACTTCCTATGTAGACTCAGGTAATGAGTCGTCCAGTGATGATATTGGCTACGCCATGGAGGTGGAGAATCAGAACCCCAAAGATCGACAGAATGACGTTGAAGAGTTCGTGTTTGAAGTGCTATCGACAGAGGAAATAGTGCAGCATATGATCGACTGTATAAAGGAAGTGAACAATGTCGTCGAGGTACGTATCGGACACTTATCAGTGCCCCCTGTTTGGAGTCCATTGTCCCAGTTGTCCTACTAAGGGACAGAACCACAATATGGGGTTGCTCTTCATTAAACTATTGGATTAAACAATCTGATTTTAAATGTTATAACCATTAGGTAACAGTACCTACTTACACATAAACATCCAACATATCAGTGTACCTACCTGTTTCTAACGAGTCCTTTGTCTCCCAGTTCTTCTACTAAGGGACATTACCACAATATGAACTTGGGGTTAAATTAATGGTTTGAGCATTCTGATTTTAAACGTTTTAACCAGTTAGGTTCTTACTTACATGCCAACATAACATTGTACCTGTTTCTAACAATAAAATTGCATTTCTCACAGTTGTCCTAATAATGGACAGGGCCACAATCTAGGGTTGCTTTACATTAAACCATTGGATTAAGCAATCTGATTTGAAATATTTTAGCCATTGAGAACTTACACACCAACACATCAGTGCTCTAACTTTTTTGAAATGAGTCCATTGTCTTGGACAGGTTTGTTGTCCTACTAATCAACGGAAGGCTTTAAATATAAAATGACTCATATGAGAAGTGCTTAAGTAGTTGACTTTATGAAAAAGGCCACAGTTTCATGTTGACTCTAAGTATTTTTACATGCATTTGCAGTTTCATAGAATCCTAATGTGCATTTAAATCTGATCATGGTGATGTAATTTTAATTTCCAGATACCCGCAACCACAACAAGGATTTTACTCAATCACTTCAAATGGGATAAAGAGAAACTTATGGAGAGATACTACGATGGAGACCAAGAGTCCTCAACTCTGGATTACTCGTAAGTGAAAACTCTTCTGTGCTACGATCGGGCATTAAAATCCCCTCTTTACTCTGAAAAATGAACTATCTAAGGAGTTGTGAAATGAATCGGGGGTGATTCATCTTTATTGCAAGATAGTCTTACCTTTACCACTTTCTTCCTATATCCAACTACATCATGGTCTTAAACCCCATGGATTAAACCCGGCTTAGTTATTTCATTGTGGATGTGGATATCTGGCAAGGTATTTCCTGTATGTAGGTGGTCATATTGTTCAAACAAGGCACATAACTGTGGGTGTAAATCAATGCCACTAATCTTTTCTCAGGAAGTCGGCGTTTAATGAACAATACCACCTATCTACTTTCTTTTTCTCTTCGATGAATATGTTTTACTTCACCCACCTTGTATAGTTGATGGATTTTCCCTCTGTCAGCAGTTGATCGAAATGGTAGGACTTTGTGAGGGAAAATTGGTTTTTTTCAGTAAAACTTCAATTGGGATTCTTTTTTCTCTCCAAAAGTTATCAATATTTACCCATTATAAATTTTATTATTAGGAATTTTTGTTTCTCAAGCGTCAATTCTTCAGGTGCTAGGTGTTCCTATTATGTATTCAGCATTTCACGCCACTCCGGCAATTCAAATACAAATATTCTCCTAATACCCAATGCCCTAAATACAAGTGCAGCATAATAATAGAGCTCCATACATAATTATATCACAGCAAATACACATATGGCTCAATCATGTACTCAGTCATACCTACGCATTGTCTGAGGGTCACCACACATGTGGTGAAATGTTGAAAGTTGGTCCCCGAGAAAAATCATGATAGTGGAGATGCAAATTTGACTTTATGCAAGTATATCTAACTGGGAGATGAGAAGAACCACAAAATATTAGTGGAGATGTCAAAACTCTCAACCCAATAGAGCATCCACCTCCAGTGGTCTTGTCTTTAGCGCGGTAGACTTCGGATCTGGAGGTTCGTGGTTCGAGTTCAAGCGTTAAAATTTAATCGAATTGCAACGGTATTTTGACAAGTATTGAATGACATTATTGACAAAACCAGGGGATCTCCAAAACCTCACCAGGGGATTCTGAAAACGTATGTAGCTCACCTCACAATATCATCATTGCTAGCGTTATATTCTGCACAGAGTCAGTGGTAAGGTATAATGTATAATTGAATTTCTAATTATATTCCTATTTCCACGTGATATATTGTGACGTCATAATGTGGCGTGATCATGTCTGAGTGCCTTAGGCGTCTGATACACGAGACATGTGGTCGAGCGAAGTGAGTTATGAGTTTTGCCAATTTTATGATTTGTATGCCTTTTTTTTTTCTCCACCTTTTTTTATTACGCTTAGTTTGTCTGTCTGTTTGTTTTTCTTCGCCATAACTCCTGAATGGGTTGTGCGATTTTTATGAAATTTTGTAAAAAGATTTAACACATAAAGGAGAGACTTCGGAATCGGATCTGGAGGTTCGTGGTTCGAGTTCAAGCGTTAAAATTTAATCGAATTGCAACGGTATTTTGACAAGTATTGAATGACATTATTGACAAAACCAGGGGATCTCCAAAACCTCACCAGGGGATTCTGAAAACGTATGTAGCTCACCTCACAGTATCATCATTGCTGGCGTTATATTCTGCACAGAGTCAATGGTAAGGTATGAGTGCGACGACGACTCGGAGACGAGCAACTGGATTGCGGCGAACACGAAGGTGAGTGGGGGACGAATACATTTAGGTGTAAAAAAAAACTCTTAATCCATAAAGAGCCGAACTTTTTTTTTTTTTTTTAGATCTTGCTGAAATTTAACCGCTTCTAACTCCGGACCGGTACTGAGTAAATATGTCAAATAATAGTGAGAATAGTAGGAAATTTTGTTTTCTAACGGATAGACAGATCCCCGATGCACTCTGACGTAGAGCGACTGAGATATTAGCGAAAAAGAGAGAAGGGTTTGGTCAAGTTTGATGTGACTTTAATGTAGGCCTCGGCTCTCATGGGTTAAAAGAGAGGTGTTTTAACAGTAGAATTTGCGACGAACTACTTAAAAATATACATGTATATATTTTGTTTTATTTTAGAATAATAAGTAAGTACATACATTTAACAAGCATTATATTTCCATTTCCTTTTTTATTTAATTGATTAATTCATTAATTTCCTTTTTATTTTCCAGGAATGTCCCAAGTGTCTGGTTACGATTGAGAAGGACGGAGGTTGTAACCATATGGTTTGTAAGAATCAAAGCTGTAAGGCGGAGTTCTGTTGGGTGTGTCTTGGTCCTTGGGAACCACACGGCTCATTTTTTTTTTTTTTTTTTAGGCATGCCTTTGTCCCAGGTAAAAATCGTAAATCCCGTTTTTCAAAACAATTTTGCCGATTTGTCCCTAAGAAAGGAATGAAAGTTGGCAACTCTAGACTCTAGTTATAATATCCCATCCTTCTTGTCCCTCCTCAGTGTAATCGACTGCTGCACTGGTGTCCGTCGCCAAGTTGCACCTTCTTTGCAGATTCACCCCTTTACCTCGTGAATCGACGAGGTAACTGTGTTCCGACACCTAATTTTTGATCAAAGTATATTATTTAGAAAGCTGAGAAAACGAGCTTTCCAACCATGTATT
>NW_007379118.1:0-9178 GCF_000475195.1 Diaphorina citri | reverse complement strand
TTGTCCCGGGTAAAAATCGTAAATGCCGTTTTTTAAAACCATTTTTCCGATTTGTCCCTAAGAAGGGAATGAAAGTTGGCAACTCTAGACTCTAGTTATAATACCCCATCCTTCTCTTCCCTCCTCAGTGTAATCGACTGCTGCGCTGGTGTCCGTCGCCAAGTTGCACCTTCTTTGCAGATTCACCTCTTTACCTCGTCAATCGACGAGATCGTTCATGTGTGAACACAGCTTTACACTTATCTTGTTTTTTACCACCCCTTCTTGTACTCCACATAATATGTCAAATAAGACCTTGGTTAGACTGCTGGGGTAAAGGGACTTTTCAGTCCTATCCCAGCAGGATAAACAAGGTAGGACCTTCGCTCAGACGAGCGCATCCAGGCCATGTTCTCGCTGTACAACACCGGTCTCCAGACTGTGAGACGATGTGTGAACCGCGAGTTAAGTCTAGCCACCTACAGGGTGGTCTCGTTGAGCGATAACAGTGGAATGATACAGTGGGTGCCCAATACGAGGGTACTTGGCGGTGAGTTACCCTGTAGTTTTAGTCTTCCAGCTCCCATGACTTAGAGGAAAATTCATTCCTTGACTGGTATTCGAAACCGCAATGGCTTTCTCCTATCCTGTCTTCCTTTTCACGTCACTTTGGGGACGATAAGTTCTTAACAGCTACAGCTCCTTCTATCAAACTTCTTGAACCGACCACTCACTATCAGGTAGACCTGACAGACGGAACTGTTCAGCGGTACGGGCCGTACCTGTCAGGTCTACCTGATAGTGAGCGGCTGACCTAAGGTTATGTTTATGAACGGAGCTGAGCTAGGCTTTATAGTTAACGGCAAGGCTTTTTTAGAGGTTTTGACAGAGGGAACTGTAACTGCCAAGGTCTTATCGTCCCGAAATCGAAGAGAGGAGGAAGACAGGATAGGAGAAAGCCAGTTATTACAAGAACGAACCCTATCCGTTCAGGAAAAAATCCGCTCCGAGCGGGAATCGAACCCACGGCCTAGCGCTCACAAGGCAGACACGCTACCAACCAAGCTAACTAGGCTGGCTGATGTGTTTTTGTTTTTCAGAGCTATACCAAACGTCAAGAGGTTTTGACAGAGGGAACTGTAACTGCTAAGGTCTTATCGTCCCGAAATCGAAGAGAGAAGGAAGACAGGATAAGAGAAAGCCAGTTATTACAAGAACGAACCCTATCCGTTCAGGATAAAATCCGCTCCGAGCGGGAATCGAACCCGCGGCCTAGCGCTCACAAGGCAGACGCGCTACCAACCAAGCTAACTAGGCTGGCTGATGTGTTTTTGTTTTTCAGAGCTATACCAAACGTCGGGGCTGTCCAAAGCGTGGCTCACACAGCACCTGGGCGCTCCCTATCAGAAGTTCCACATGAAATTCGTCTCCCCCAACACGTCCCCTCACGTCGCATACGAAACTTCCATGGCGCGACGAACGCGGGACGAAATCATCTCCAACTTTGCTTCGGTGACGAATAAGTTACCTAAGCATGCCATGCGGGAGGGTCTGCTTAGTGTGGCTAAATCACCTATGAACCGAGTTAGGCTGAGGAATAACTTTGTGCGTTCGTATGCGTGTATGTGTATCGCTCAGTATACATTAGGTGAGTCTTTTGATCTGGAGGTTGATGGTTCGAGTCCAAATCAGGTCACTAAATTTAGTGTAGTATATTAAGTGTGGGGAACGATATTTGTGACAAGCCACAAAAAAAAAATCAGAAAAGTCAATCTAGTTAGCTTGAAGGGTAGCGCTCCTGCCTTAAAAGCATTCGGTTTCAAATTCGATTCCCGCCCAGGGCGAACTTTATCCTAAACAGATAAGGTTCGTTCTCGGAACGGCTGGCTTTCTCCTATCCTGTCCTCCTCTCTTTGATTTCGAGACGATAAGACCTCCGTTGTTACAGTTCCCTCTATCAAAGCTCTCTTTTTCTCATTATTTGAAAGGCCATCCCATTCTCAATTGATATTATGGAACAGCTTGTTCTAAACTGACAGTCTAAATAAAACACTGCTTATACTCTTTTCTTACAGGTATAGGGGACCGACATTTAGAGAACACTCTAGTGTGTACCGAGACGGGAAGATGTGTAGGAATAGACTTTGGCTACTCATTTGGCGTGGCTACTCAGTTGCTCCCTAGAATAGCCTCTAGTTTGTGTATTGTATGGACAGAGGTACTCAAGGTTCATCTCAATTCTGAGCGTAAGGTGATTGGGCGTTTGTCGACACTGCTATTTCCCTGAAAAATAAAATAGACATATTTAAAATTAAATTATTAAAATAATGTTCTAGTTTTTTCAGTAAGTCCTTTGTTTTTTAGCCAGCCTAGTTAGCTTGGTTGGTACTGCCTTTTTAGCGCTGGGTCGCGGATTCGATGCCGGCCCGCGGCGGATTCTATCCTGAACGGATAAGGTTCGTTCTCGGAACGGCTGGCTTTCTCCTATCCTGTCCTACTTCGCTTTCAGGACGATAAAAGCTGAGCAGTTACAGTTCCCTCTATCAAACAAACCTCAAAACTCAGATTGTGCTCCTGCCATAAGTATTTTTATATTCTCACAACCAATCTGGACTTTGGATCTGGAGTTTGGTGGTTCGAGTCCAACTTAAGTCATGAAATTTATCGAGGTGTTATAATTTAGGAACGATATTTGTGACAACTATGCTTAGCACAATTAAGTATGCTTAACACAAGTATGCTTAACACAATTAAAAATTCCTTATTATAATTATTCTCACATACCCTCTGACGTCAAAAGAGATATACTCTCCGACCAGTATCGTATTGGGTGGTAAACATATTTACATATAGATAAACAATCTTTATTTTAAGACATGACATGATTTCGGGACACCACCTTGTTATTGGTACTCTCTCAAACTTTTTACATGGTTTTATTTTTCCAGCTTTACTTACAGCTTACAGTCAAACCCCTAGGGCCTGGGTAGAGGTATCAATCAAAGAATCAAACTAACTTTGGTCCTTACCTATTAGAAGCAACATTGAAGATGCTTATGGTCACGTGAAAAAAAAGTGTCCTAATTATTAGATACCTAATATTACAAATGAATTATTAAATAGGTATATTAAATTTTAACACTGATATCTAATTATAAAATTTTACGTGAAACTACGGAGGTAAGAAGATACTACCACAAGCCGAGGGCATTTCAAAATCGTATTGGGCTGAGTAGTATCTACAGGGTGACCCAGAAACACACGGTACGCCGGTGCCTTGGGGTTGATAGACTCGGCGAAATACTCGACTGCCCTCGCGTGATTGCAACTCGTGTCATTACCTGAGGAGAACACAAGATGGCGTAGGTATTAGGTACTGTTGACATGATGGTATTTAAAAAAAAGATGAGTGTTTCACTGCCGTTTTTATTTCGTTGCAATGAAACAACTGCTAGATTAGACGCGTATGTGGTCTTAGCATGCCCATCCCGTAGTATGCCTCTCATCAGATGGACGAGAAGAGACAATACATCCTCTTTAGGTGCTGGGTCAACACGAGAGTACCAGAAAGTAACCCGTTGAAACATTTGCAATCGAAAATCGAGTGCAAATTTTTGTCGATGGTGGGAATCGTACCCGGGAGTCACTCATGGAGTACATGTGTACCTACTTGTCACGACTTCATTTGTTATAATTATGTAATAGGTACCTAGGTTTCAATTATAATAGTAAATTACTCACATTAATTATGCATTATTTCAAACGTTCGTCGCTTCAGAAAATAAAACACCTATGAACTCATTTAACTTTTGTTTTCAAGAGTTTTGATAGAAGCCCCCAGCCTCTAGTTTGTGTATTGTATGGACAGAGGTACTCAAGGTTCATCTCAATTCTGAGCGTAAGGTGATTGGGCGTTTGTCGATACTGCTATTTCCCTGAAAAATAAAATAGACATATTTAAAATTAAATTATTAAAATAATGTTCTAGTTTTTTGAGTAAGTCCTTTGTTTTTTAGCCAGCCTAGTTAGCTTGGTTGGTACCGCCTTTTTAGCGCTGGGTCGCGGATTCGATGCCGGCCCGCGGCGGATTCTATCCCGAACGGATAAGGTTCGTTCTCGGAACGGCTGGCTTTCTCATATCCTGTCCTACTTCGCTTTCAGGACAATAAAAGCTGAGCAGTTACATTTCCCTCTATCAAACAAACCTCAAAACTCAGATTGTGCTCCTGCCATAAGTATTTTTATATTCTCCCAACCAACCTCAGTGGTGCAGTGGTTAACGCGTTGGACTTTGGATCTGGAGTTTGGTGGTTCGAGTCCAAGTCAAGTCATGAAATTTATCGAGGTGTTATAATTTAGGAACGATATTTGTGACAAGTATGCTTAACACAATTAAGTATGCTTAACGCGATTAAGTATGCTAAAACACAATTAAGTATGCTTAACACGATTAAAAATTCCTTATTATAATTATTCTCACATACCCTCTGACTTCAAAAGAGATATACTCTCCGACCAGTATAGTATTGGATAGCTTGGAGAATAGCGCGTCTGCCTTGTAAGCACTAGGTCGCGGGTTCGATTCCCTCCCGGGCGGATTTTATCCTGATGGGATATATAAATATATTACGTATATGGTTCGTTCTCTTTCTGCTGTTCTCCTTAAGACCTTAAGGGTATCATTTCTGGGCATCCAAAGGGTATAATTTTAGTTGAAACTTTTAACCCACAATCCTTCCACCCAGCTCCGGATTAAGAGGTGTTCAGACGGTTCCCCCGAACCGGGCGGCACGCTTCGGGGGGGGGCGGCATGCCGACGCGCAGCGTCTGCTTTGCCGCCTTCTCCTGGGACTTTGCCGCCCCCTCCTGGGGGGGGCATTTGGATTTTTGAATAGGGCGCCAAATGAGCTTGATCCGGCCCTGCTTCCACCACTGTTCCATGCCTATCTCACGAACACGGAGGGTAAAGTTAACCCGAATCGAACTCAAACCCACTCACCTGGTGTAGAGCCAGAAAGTTATGTCATCAAAGGGACACGAACCATCGGAGTTTGGATTCTGGTAACAGTCCAGCAGAACGCTTTCCAGCCCATCCACTGCCTTGTCAAGAATCAAGCCGAGAGCCCCACAACCAATTTGAGATAGAACTAGGACTGAAAAAAAAAATAAAAAAAAAAAAAAACAGGATTAAGAAAAAAAGTTGGATAGAGGGAACTGTAACTGCTACTGCTAAGGTCTTATCGTCCCGAAATTGAAGAGAGAAGGAAGACAGGATAGGAGAAAGCCAGCCGTTCTACCTTCAGGACGTTAACGTCATCCCTTCAGGATAAAATCCGCCCCGGGCGGGAATCGAACCCGCGAGCTAGTGCTGGCTAAAGAAGAGAGAGAGAGAAAAGCAACAGGAGAAAACGCCTAAATTACGATCGAATTATAAAATATACTAGCCGAAATATACTGCTAGTAAATCCTTAAGGCATGGCCGTTCATGTCACTCATCCATTTAGTGGTCTTGCTCGGCGTAGCTTAATAAAAACGAACCGGAAAATAGCCTATAACCTTCACGGGAGCGGGAGTGCAAGCAATAAGTTGACAAAGTTTCATAGCAATCGGATGAGCGGTTTGGCCAGGCATAAAGTTCGAACAAACACATTAACACACACACAAACAAACAAATATTCATTTTTATATATTAGATGAAGAAGCGGCCGAAACGTAGCCCAGGGCGGTAGCACGTTGAATGCGTCAGTTCTCCTTGCATCAGCGAAGTTAAGCAACAGCGCGCGTAGTTGGTATCCAAATGGGTGACTATTTGGGCAGTAGCGAGCTGCTGGCTTTTCCCGACTCATCTCAGGCTAGGTGAGTTTTTTTTGGCATTGGTTTGGCACTAAGCCTCGACCATACAGCCAGAGTGAGGGTGAGGTCAAAGTAAGGAGGTCGCCAAGTGAAGGGTAAGAACCCCCGGGGGTTCTTACCCTAAGGTATAAGGTTTTTGGTGACGGCCGTCACCAAAAACCTTATCCTAAAGACCTTATCCTAAATCTTATCCTAAAGACCTACCTTTCTCCTATCCAGTGGCGTAGCGTGTATATATCTAGTGCCCATAAATATTAATGGCATGTACTTTGATGGGACTTGTGCATGAGCGCTACACGCCCTACACTTAAATTTAGACCACGCTACGCCACTGCTCCTATCCTGTTTTAGTTCTCTCTTCGATTTCGGGACAATAATTAATTTTATTTATTTGTATTTTTGGACGATGGAACAGTGATGCGACTCGTGCGGGACCCGAAAGTCAAGCTCAAGTATCAACATCTGATAACCAATAGTTTTGTTGAGGTAGGTACCTAATAATATTTTATTTACATCATACAGAATAGTCTGGTAGATTAAGCGCGGCTGCCTTGTAACTGCTAGGCCATGGGTTTGATTCCCATCCGGGGCAGATTTTATCCTGAATGGATAAGGTTGGCTTTCTCCTACAATGTCTTCCTTTTTTCTTCGATTTCGGGACGATAAGACCCTAGCAGTGTCGGTTCCCTCCTGCATGGCAAGCAAGCGCGTTACCACTGGGCTAACCGTGTCATAATGGGATTTCTCCTTCCTTTTTCTTCTCATACCCTTTAGAGGGTATGAGATTTTCAGTCAACTTTTGTCTCCCCCTTTGTATCGTCAGCCGTTAAAAAGCTTGTAGAACACTTTTCGCGCGGGATGACGGATCAGTACCTAGGCTTAAGCCCTTATCACACCCGGCGTAGTTCGTTGACCCCATTCAGGGCTACGAGTGTATTTTAGAAGATCGACTTCCACCGGCCGGGGCCGAGGCCCACCGCACCGCCCGTTCGCGAGTGTCCGTTAAAAAGCTAGCTATTCAAGGGGTTCCCAACTTTTCACCTGTGTCTACTCACATCCAGGCTGACTACCACCTCCATTGAATCTCACATCCACCACACCTCTCCTATCCCTCGTACCAAACTGGAGGAGCTGGTCACCTCCATTCGTATGGTACACATCCACATATGTTGCGTCTTCTGGAGATATTACACGTCCAGGCCTGGTGTAGTTCCGGTGGAAGAAGGGACCGGCTGGATCCAACCCTGGGGAATACAGGAAAAAACATCGACCTGGGTCAACACGAGAACACCAGAAAGTAACCCGTTGAAATATTTGCAATCGAAAAACGAGTGCAAATTTTTGTCGATGGTGGGAATCGTACCCGAGCCTTCTGCATGGCAAGCAAGCGCGTTACCACTGGGCTAACCGTGTCATAATGGGATTTCTCCTTCCTTTTTCTTCTCATACCCTTTAGAGGGAATTTTCAGTCAACTTTTGTCCCCCCCTTTGTATCCGTGTATCGTCAGCCGTTAAAAAGCTTGTAGAACACTTTTCCCGTGGGATGACGGATCAGTACCTTGGCTTAAGCCGTTATCACACCCGGCGTAGTTCGTTGACCCCATTCAGGGCTATGAGTGTATTTTAGAATATCGACTTCTACCGGCCGGGGCCGAGGCCCACCGCACCGCCCGTTCGCGAGTGTCCGTTAAAAAGCTATTCAAGGTGTTCCCAACTTTTCGCCCGAGTTGATGCCGTTCCGACTAACCCCGCATATACTGGCGGTCAACGAACCGTACGGTTCTCAAGGTAAGAGGTTGTGGGTTCGACTCTTGAACGAAATTGATACTTTACTTTCAAAATCGTTCTTACTTTCCGTTGGGGTTTACAACCAAAAATTCCTTGAGAAAAATTCCTTGAGCAGAAACAGTATCATCTATGGTTCATCCAGATCAATGTGACAGCAATGAGTCATCAACCCAAAATGAAGGAACCAATCAGATTGCAGGAAATCCTTACATTGTTGCAACTGAGGTAAAGGTCTATTTTTGATAAACTCTCTCTTTTAAAATGCAGGGGTAGCTCTAAGTTCAGAGGTTGGATTCCAGAACAGGCGCCTTATCTGACTTTGTTTCACTGTCGGAGGAAGCACTGTGCAATATACCTTCCCCTTTTAAAGATTCTCTACCATTGCACATGCGACATGTTTGGCAACAATGCCCATTTTTTTGCTGTCACATTGATCTGGACACACTATACGCACAGGTACAAATCCAATCCTTTCTGGCCAAATTACTGGACTGGAATGTTAAACCTATTTTCCTTTCCCAATTTTATTTATTTAGTTAAAGGAATTTTTAATTGTGTTGAGCATAAATGCTTGTCACAAATGTCGTTCCCCGCTTAATGCACTACGCTAAATTTTTTGACTTGACTTTGACTCGAACCACCAACCTCCAGATCCGAAGTCCACCACGCTAACCACTACTCCACTGAGGTTGGTAAGGAGAAGGTTTCAATTATAATAGTAAATTACTCACATTAATTATGCATTATTTCAAACGTTCGTCGCTTCAGAAAATAAAACACCTATGAACTTATTTAACTTTTGTTTTCAAGAGTTTTGATAGAACTCGCCTGTGTCTACTCACATCCAGGCTGACTACCACCTCCATTGAATCTCACATCCACCACACCTCTCCTATCCCTCGTACCAAACTGAAGGAGCTGGTCACCTCCATTCGTATGGTACACATCCACATATGTCGCATCGTCTGGAGATATTACACGTCCAGGCCTGGTGTAGTTCCGGTGGAAAAAGGGACCCGCTGGATCCAACCCTGGTAAATACAGGAAAAACATCGATATCCGCCCCGGGCGGGAATCGAACCGGCATACCTAGCGCTTACCTTACAAGGCAAATGCTCTACCCGCCAAAAGCTAACTAGGCTGGCTATAATTAACATTAGGTACCTATTATTCCTATTAATTTATTACGAGCGGGTTAACCGTTCTTTGTGTGGGAAGAGGGTGGTAACGATCGATGTTAATAGGTGCCGTACCGATTTTATCGATCGATAAATCGATATCGATACTCGATAGAACCACTGCATATCACCACTTTACCTTGTTCAGTAGGTATAAGTATAAGGTATCTAAAAGTGCGTCTTAAGATCATTTTGGACTTGTTTGTGAAGCACCCCCCCTTTGAATCAGGATGGAATGAGACAATTCTGAGCAGGTCGTAGGTCGGTATTCTTCTCGAAAAGAAAGGAAAAAAAACTTGAAATTGATGAAACTGTTTTTTTTTTTTTTCCTGATAAGAGAGTAGCAGGCGGTCTACCTGGCGAAAATGTGCGATAGGCGA
>NW_007379117.1:64892-101473 GCF_000475195.1 Diaphorina citri | reverse complement strand
ACAAAGTTTCATAGCAATCGGATGAGCGGTTTGGCCAGGCATAAAGTTCGAACAAACACACACACAAACATTCATTTTTATATATTAGATTTCCTATTATTTGTAATTATTGAAAAATAATAAAATTTCCGGAAAATGATGGATGTCATTGGTATTTACACGAGGTAAATAGATGGACTGCCCACATTGGCCTCGTGTGATCCAGATCATGGTACCTTAGGCATCTGGACAGGGATCAAAACTAGTCAAAGAAAACATGGAAACCCATACCCAACCTACGTAATATCCATCAGTTGTAGTTTTTCCTCTACAACTACCTGAAAATGGCTACTTTTTCTGTGGCCTATATCTCTAGAAGCGCTGTCAAACTTTCTTGACTTGACGAGGTGTGTACTTTAATGTACCTATCATTAATCTGTTATGGCCAGAGACCTCCGAACATGACACTTATTTTTGCCAAAACATTACCCAAAATAAATGGAAATATGGCTCTAAAAAATGCTAAAATTTATGGCGTTTTAGCATGGTTATGTCATGACAAATATGCATTTGGCGGTCTCTGGTCATGGCATACCTATAACTATTTATTACCTATATAGGTACCTAACTATTTATTACTTACTTTCCGTGTTCGGTACAAACATAATTCTCAAATCCAGAAATCCACGACTTGGATGGCAGCTTGGTTTGGCAGGAGTAGATCATTGTGGGTACATGTCTGGTTTATTGATGGCATAACATTAGATATAGGAATATAGGTAAAAGTGGATGTAGGTATCATCCAGCTCCTAAATTTTCCTTATAATTTATTAGCTACGTAGGTATAGGTATGTAGGTATACATACCTGACATTAAAAATCAGAAAAACCACACTCCTAAAAAGTTGGAAATTAGTTGGAAATAGCGCTCATTTCTCGCAAATGAGTGAGGTACTATAAAAGGTACTTAACAAATTTATTCAACATGTTTCCACTATTGGAGAACTTTACCTGCGTCATTCGGAGAATATAGTTTTGGGTTTTTGTTGCGAATTATATAGGTAAATAACAACTAGATTACTCGTATATTGGCTGGGAATCATGATCCTGAACCCATTCAGGCGATGTTAACACATCTTCAACATCTGAAGAAGATTTTTACAAAAACCGCACGACTGGATTTCCCATTGCCGAGAACTTTACCTGCGTCATTCGGAGAATATAGTTTTGGGTTTTTGTTGCGAATTACATAAATAACAACTAGATTACTCCTATATTGGTTGGGAATCATGATCCTGAACCCATTCAGGCGATGTTAACACATCTTCAACATCTGAAGAAGATTGTACAAAAACCGCACGGCTGGATTTCACATTACCATCTCCTGAGATTATAATGCCCGCAACAGAATACCCTTGGGGTGGAGGTGGTGCTGGGTAGGTATATGTATAACCATGTTATGATTGTAATGGAAAATACTTCAAGAGGTTTTTCTCATGAGGAAAAACAAGGTACACAGGTATTCAATCCTTCAGCTATTTCCTTTAGGGTTCTTAGACTTTAACGAAAATTTCGTAGTCAATGGCCGTTGATCGACATCGATCTATATATGTATAACCATGTTATGATTGTAATGGAAAATACTTCAAGAGGTTTTTCTCATGAGGAAAAACAAGGTACACAGGTATTCAATTCAGCTATTTCCTTTAGGGTTCTTAGGCTTTAACGAAAATTTCGTAGTCAATGGCCGTTGATCGACATCGATCGATGGTTGATAGACGGCCGTCGACTATGTGTGGACACAGCTTTAGGACGGTCTTAAGGCTGAGACTTAGAAGCTAGAAGTCAGAAGCTTTTTCCGCCACACACGTTCCGTCGGACAAACCTACATATATGACATAGGTTCCCCGTATCGATTAATCTTTGACTCTTTCCTTAGCGGAGTAAACTCATAGGTATACGTGATTAAAATAGAACCAAAATTTTGGGATTAAACTCGTACACAACTGTCTAATAGTCAGAGCGTGAGTGGCCACCCTCACTCTGAATGTGACCAAACTCTTCAGGAATCGTATCCAGTTTTCAGGTATAAGCTCCACGAAAATTTCGTAGTCAATGGCCGTTGATCGACATCGATCGATGGTTGATAGACGGCCGTCGATTATGTGTGGACACAGCTTTAGGACGGTCTTATGGCTGAGACTTAGAAGCTAGAAGTCAGAAGCTTTTTCCGCTACACACGTTCCGTCGGACAAACCTACATATATGACATAGGTTCCCCGTATCGATGTTTGGTAGCAAAAGGACCCCCCCTGTATATGACAAGTGCTTGACAATATTGAAATTTTATTGGTGGCTTTGCCTCGCTATTGCAAGCTGTCAATGGCGTCAATCCTTTATTTATTTATTTTAACAGAAAATTCGTCTGAAATGGCGTCAATCCAGCGAAACAGAAATGAGACTAGAAATTAGAGGAAAGAGGACAGCAATTATGAGGAATTAGGGAGCTATTTACAGTAGAAGGCAGGTAAAAGAAGTAAATCAGAAATCACCAAACAATAAATAAACAATATTGGAATTCGTTGAAATGATAGGAGACAGTCTAAAAAGGAATTAGGGTTCTCCATTCAGATATTAGAAAAAAGGCCCATCATGATCTCACATCTTTTGAGGCTATACTGAGTTGACAAGTTGACATCTTTTTTGGGCCACATACGCGGCCAATTCGAAGGTTCAGGGTGGGCGGCCCGAAACCCAAATTTGAGTAGATGCATCAACGTAACCAAAACCTACCATCCAGTAAATTTAATACCTCCATCTATCACTTAAGTACCTATTTCAATAGGTTATCTATCATCTGGATAGTCTCTGGCACAATTTCTTTCACTACCCTATCTCGACTTAACCATCTACCACCTTGCATAAGGAAAGTAAAAAGGCCCATCATGATCTCACATCTTTTGAGGCTATACTGAGACTGAGTTGACATCTTTTTTGGGCCACATACGCGGCCAATTCAAAGGTTCAGGGTGGGCGGCCCGAAACCCAAATTTGAGTAGATGCATCAACGTAACCAAAACCTACCATCCAGTAAAACTATCACTTTGATACCTCCATCTATTACTTGAGACCTATTTCAATAAGTTATCTATCATCTGGGTAGTCTCTGGCACAATTTCTTTCACTACCCTATCTCGACTTAACCATCTACCACCTTGCGATTAGCAATTAAAGTCGCTAACGATCACCACTTCCAAGGTCGATGGAGGTTATTGAATCCAAGTGGTTATTATTGATATAAAAACATAATTGAAATGTGTGTATATGCTGGTTTTTACTGATATAAAAATATTGCAAAAATCTGCAAATTACATGTGACTAGTTTTGCCAAGATAATAATGCGATGATGACCAAGAAATTCCTGAAATAACTACATAGATAGGTATAGGTAAATATTACATAGGTACCTATCTAGTCACATTTTTTATTGTCTTACATACTAGGGTTGCTGAAATATCCAAAGATTCCAGAGATGAGTATTTTTGTCTAACCGGTCTTACATACTAGGGTTGCTGAAATATCCAAAGATTCCAGAGATGAGTATTTTTGTCTAACCGAAATTCCTAAAATACCCAGTCATATGAGGTATTTTTGTCTCACAATGCATTGAATGCATGTGATTTTGCAGTTATTACCTACCTAGTTGTTACAGAAGAACTTGAAGTAGTCATAGGTAATACGAGAAAATGATAAAAGAGAAAAGAAAGTCAAAGTAATTCCAATATTTGACATTAAAAATCAGAAAAACCACACTCCTAAAAAGTTGGAAATTAGTTGGAAATAGCGCTCATTTCTCGCAAATGAGTGAGGTACTGTAAAAGGTAGGTACTTATGTATCTACTCAGGGGCCCCAAAGTGTCCAATGGAAAATCCAAATCTTACTGTGCTGAACTAAACATTTACGTTCAAGTTAAACAGTTTTCAGAGACACAACCAACAACACAAACAAATTAAAAGCAAAGTAGGTAAATTAAAACATACCTACCTAGGCTTCACTTTGGTCAATTAGGTAGGTACTGTGCCAATTGCTATGATTGGTTGGGATTCTTGTGTACCTATATTTATTGCCTACCTATCTAGGTATCTACCTACATGGATATTTCATAATGATCAAAATCCATGAAATCACATATCAGAACATTCAGGAATCTTCATTTCGTCGCTCTAGGAACGATTCTGGCTATAGAATATGCCCATCGACTACTCCATTTTTTACTCGTTTTAAACGTCTTTTATTAAAAGGACTAGTCTACATAGTTTGGAAAGTGCTTGCGCCTTCCTTGTAAGCGTTGGGTCGTGGGTGTGATTTCCCCCACGGGGCGAAATTTATCCGAAACAGACAAAGTTCGTTCTCTTGGAACGGATGGGTTTCGCCAACCTTCTTTTTAGCCCTTAACAGCCCTCTTAATCCTATACAAATCAAATGGCAAGAAATGGACCAACATATACGGGGCAATCAGGAGGCTGGCGTGGCGTGGTGCAGTATAGAGCAAAGTAGAGAGACATCATTGAAGAAATATAAAGCTACCTTCTCCCATAGAAGACTCAACTTGTGAATGAAATCAAATGGAACTTAACAGGCTGTTGTTAGCTTAACAAGCCTTCTATCGGAAAAAATATTGGTGAAACCGACCATTTTGAAAGATGAAGCAGACACTAGACGAAGAGAAGTCTGGTCTGCATGTGAAGCATAAAATAATAACACCTGTATCTACTTTACATAGCTTTTTAGCATGAGATTTTCTGCTTGACTGACGAATATAATCATTGTCAAGGATACAGCCAGTCAAGTGCTGAATGTATCTACTTTACATAGCTTTTTTAGCATGAGATTTTCTGCTTGACTGACGAATATAATCATTGTCAAGGATACAGCCAGTCAAGTGAGAGATCAAATTAGCGAGAAATGTAGAAATAAAACTACAACAATAATTATCATATCTGATCCCAAATTAGCGAGAAATGTAGAAATAAAACTACAACAATAATTATCATATCTGATCCTATCACCAATAGGGTAATAATAACTACAATAATTCAACGCGGGCTCGAACGAAGACTGTACGTTTGACAACAGAGGATTCCAGCTCGAAACCCATGACACTAGTAAAGGTGAGTTTAATCTATGTAGCGTAGGTATAATATCTCTAATAGCGTGGTCAAACTTTCTTGACTTGGGCGGATTCACAAAGTTTCACTGAAGGCAATGCCATGTGTAGTTGCTAGTTGATAGGAAAGATGACTGTCTAGAGATCACCTTCTTTTCAAGCTATTTCGGATCGAAGGCAGTAGAGAATTTGGTTGAAATCCCATTACAAAAGGCAAATGTCGAGAATAGACAGCGGGACACAATTGCCTAGATGGTCACTAAAGCTTTGTCCACGCTGTCGATCGAAGTCGACTGAAACCGTACATTGCCTCTACAACATAGGTAGATTCATCTCTCCACCTCGTCGATTGACGGTGTCGGCTATGTGTGGACACAGCTTTAGACTAGTGGGTATACCTATAGGATGAAAATGGATGAAGATGTCAAAGTTATAGGTAAAAGTTGGCTGAGGATCCAAGATATGTAGGGTAGGGCCCTCCTTCAAGCTATTTCGGATCGAAGGCAGTAGAGAATTTGGTTGAAATCCCATTACAAAAGGCAAATGTCGAGAATAGACAGCGGGACACAGTTGCCTAGATGGTCACTAAAGCTGTGTCCACGCTGTCGATCGAAGTCGATTGAAACCGTATATTGCCTCTACAACATAGATTCATCTCCGCACCTCGTCGATCTGGATCGGATTTGTAGAAGGAATGTAACTACGGACTATTGAGCTTCATCGTGCGATATCGCGTCGTGTCCCAAGGCCAGCCACTCATTGTAGACCTGACAGGTATGGCTGAAAAGGTCCGCCTGTCAGGTCTACTGCTCTACCTGATACCTGAAGAGCACACACTATAAAGTAGACCTGGCAGGCGGTCCTGATCAGGTGTACCTGTTAGGCCTACTGGATGGTGAGTGGCTGGCCTGAGTCTAGATACCTAATATTTTATTCAGTCCTTAGGGAAGAAAGTTGCTCAGGAAGGGTTCAGTAGGATAAGTGACTTACTTCACTTATGTTCCTGTCCTGCAATTTCTTGGGAACATAGGTCTACTTGGTTTAAGATCAGAACGGGTTAAATACTATACGTATAGGTACATACGTAGATAGGTTGTTAGTTATGTAGGTATATTGACTGACGTACATAAAAATCCAAGATCCAATACAGATAGGTAACTACGAATATCTTAACATAAGTCTGCAGGTCTAATTAAAATCTTCATACTTGCATTAGAGGTACCTACATAATAATATGTACTGAATTACCTACCTAATATACATTAGGTACATATTACTATTACGAAAGAGCAGGGGGGAGGTATCGCTCGATAAGAAAAATAAATAAATCGATAGATAAAATAAAATAAAATAATAATACCTTAATTTAATATGCAGATATTAATGATAAACCGGTAACCACAAGACGAGATTAATGCCACAACACAAGGTATTTTCCACGTAACCTGTAAATCTCCGCTAACCGCTATCAGAATTAGCGTAGATTTTCAAATCACATATCACTTAACTATGGGT
The DNA here is from genome assembly GCF_000475195.1 of Diaphorina citri. Taxonomy (NCBI): domain Eukaryota; kingdom Metazoa; phylum Arthropoda; class Insecta; order Hemiptera; family Psyllidae; genus Diaphorina; species Diaphorina citri. Next base: position 94,812 of record NW_007379117.1, on the reverse strand, counting down.
TATTTGTTGGATTTTGAAAAAAGTCTGTGCTCTGGTTGAGGGGAAAACGCAGAAAAGCTCCCTTTTTAACCCAAACCAACTGAACGTTGCTGGTGGTCGATTTCGGATTCAGCACCCTTGAAAACCCTCAAGAAAGTCCGAGAATACTGGTTTAGGATAAAGCTCGCCCCTGGCGGGAATCAAACTCACAACCCGCTATCCTCCAAGCTAACTCTGGCTTGCACATTTTTATTATGGTGTAGTGATTTACGTAGCCTGGTATCGGCATACTTACCCAGATACTTGTCTTACCTTCGTAGGTATACCTGGCAACCTATAATTTACAGGTATTCCAAAACTATGCCAATCGCAGAAAGTTGACGGTTGTCGCTGCTCATACTGCGTGCGTTGTTTATAATACGGTAAGATAATGCGAGGAATGCACACACACATACATAGCTAACTGCAAATTTATTAAACCTACTGGGTAGGTCTAACTGCAAATTTATTAAACCTAACATACTGGATAGGTCTTGTGTAGTGGTGATCAAAACCTGGTTAATCTGGCTTTACAATAATAATAATTATAACCTGATCCCATTAGCGATAGGTAATAATGAGTACAATACCCAATTAGACCACGTGTTTCCGATCTGGTATAGGTTTATTATTTTTGGTATCAATACCAAATTATGATGCCAATTTCCCATTGTCACCATTGTCTCATGGCATGCGCATCTCTATGAAAGCATAACTTCCATGAATTAGTACAGCCTATAACTTGATAAACCTATACAATACCTAAGGCCGTACCTATATTAGAAATGAATATCTTAGGGACCACGTGTTTCCGATCTGGTATAGGTTTATTATTTTTGGTATCAATACCAAATTATGATGCCAATTTCCCATTGTCACCATTGTCTAATGGCATGCGCATCTCTATGAAAGCATAACTTCCATGAATTAGTAGATACAGCCTATAACTTTATAAACCTATACAATACCTTAGGCCGTACCTATATTAGAAATGAATACCTTTACCTATGATATTATAGACAAGAAGAGAAACCTCTAATTTTCCAATTGAATACCTTTACCTATGATATTATAGACAAGAAGAGAAACCTCTAATTTTCTAATTGCCTAATTGATCCCTACCTGTGTCTTGGCAGTACCCACTAAATTGGCTAAATTTTCGAATTAAATCACCTAATAGTAGACTGTCGTCGATCGACTGGAAAAAAGTTGATTTTTTTTCGATGGACTATGCGTGGACACAGCTTGATTTTCAAAAATAGGCATCTACCTTCCCCTACCAAGTATACATACCTATTGATATTTTCCAATTGCCTAATTGATCCCTACCTGTGTCTTGGCAGTATCCATTAAATTGGCTAAATTTTCTAATTAAATCACCTAATAGTAGACTGTCGTCGATCGACTGAAAAAAGTTGATTTTTTTTCGATGAACTATGCGTGGACGCAGCTTGATTTTCAAAAATAGGCATCTACCTTCCCCTACCAAGTATACATATTGATAGAAAAGGGTACCTATATGGTTATATTTAAAGAAATTTTCTAATTGCCTAATTGATCCCTACCTGTGTCTTGGCAGTATCCATTAAATTGGCTAAATTTTCTAATTAAATCACCTAATAGTACCTAGACTGTCGTCGATCGACTGGAAAAAAGTTTTTTTTTCGATGGACTATGCGTGGACACAGCTTGATTTTCAAAAATAGGCATCTACCTTCCCCTACCAAGTATATATATTGATAGAAAAGGGTACCTATGACAAGGTTGAGACTGACTTCCTTCATAAATTGGACTATAGACAGACAAGTAGACAGAGAGAGGTAGTCCATAGCATCCGTAGGTACTTTTGTAAATTGGTAGGTACCTCCTAAGACAAAGAAACATTCTCTCATTAGGAACTCGAAATTAGAATAACAATAAATAATGGAAACAATGTGATGAGATGCCACAGGAATCACAAAGAAATAGCAACAAAAAAGGTAGTAGTTATACAACAGACTACAATAAGATGACAGGCCTAGCTAAGTTTTTTTTTTCTTTTTTTTCATAGGTATAACGCACCTACTAGGTAGGTATCTACATAACTAGACAGACCATTATTTCGACAGTTGTTGGGTAAGACCCTTATGAACCCTGCTGGTCTGGTTTAGGAAAACATGTTGCAACTGGTTTAGAAATTCGAATACCCAGATGTGTGTACAAAACTAAGTTACCAAAAACTTATTCTCAAATTTACTCAAATTATCAGCGTAGAAGGAGAAACAGGGAATGAATCTACCAAACGTAGTACAGGTACATAGGTAAGTAATAGAATAGAATAGAATAGAATATACCTTGTTTATACTACCAGCATAGGACTAAAAATCCCTGTACTCTCGCACTCTAAACAAGGTCTTATATATTTCATAGAGTTACCAAAAACTTATTCTCAAATTTACTCAAATTATCAGCGTAGAAGGAGAAACAGGGAATGAATCTACCAAACGTAGTACAGGTAGGTAAGTAATAGAATAGAATAGAATAGAATATAATGGAATATATCTTGTTCATTCTACCAGCATAGGACTGAAAAGTCCCTTTACTCTTGCAGTCTAAACAAGGTCTTATATATTTCATAGGTAATGAAATTACATTTGAGGGAAAAATATTTAAGACCTGTTTAAATAAGAACTAGGTAGGCACCTAACTTACTTGATTACTTTGTATGTAAACCATCGCAGTAGGAACAGGGAATCTAGCAAGCCATGACAGCATTACTTATATTGCCAGACACAATACTTCCATTGTTTACATTGAGGCATTCTCAGTGTTTATAGCTCCTGCTAGAACCATTAACTAGCAGACCAGCACCCATAATAAAACAATCTACAAACTACCTGTGGGCCATTTCGATGCATGAAAGACTTTATACATTATCTTTTGGTGAGGTCAGTGTCGTTCATATTTGTGCCATTGTGTTGATCCATATTATGTTGCTCATAGAAAACATTCTATTCATTTGGAATTGCGGATTTTAAGAAACCTAATATTTAGGTCAAGGAACCACATCAATATTAGCAAACGAACTTTAGATGGAAGAATCTCAGTCCATTGATTTCAAAATGTACAAAATTTTGCAAATATTGTAGGACTCTCTTTTCTCTTTATAAGTCCATTGATTTCAAAATGTACAAAATTTTGCAAATATTGTAGGTATTCTAGGTGTTGTTGATTTAATATCAGGAATATGTACTGGGTATGTACCTTTACCATAAATGTACATATAAGTTGAGTCATAAAACACATTATTATTAATAATCTCATTAATCTCTATGCAAGGTGCGGTAATCCAGAAAATTCTAAACGAAATGTTGACTAATAAAAGCAGCAATAGTTGACTGATAAATTTCTTGATTATCCAGTTTCATGTCACCTAGTAAGTAGGTAAGTATGTAGATAGCTAGGCACCTACTACAGAAAAAGTACCCCACTTGGTTACCTATACACCCGGAAGGTAAGTTCCACCCATATTATGCAGCTTGGCCAGTTACCTACATAGAGCTAGACATATTGTAGGAGTGAAATCGAGGAAAATTCTTTGTATAGCAATAGTTGACTGATAAATTTCTTGATTATCCAGTTTCATGTCACCTAGTAAGTAGGTAAGTATGTAGATAGCTAGGCACCTACTATAGAAAAAGTACCCCACTTGGTTACCTATACACCCGGAAGGTAAGTTCCAACTATATTATGCAGCTTGGCCAGTTACCTACATAGGTACATTGAGCTAGGCATGTAGGAGTGAAATCGAGGAAAATTCTTTGTACAATCCAGAAAATTCTAAACGAAATGTTGACTAATAAAAGCAGCAATAGTTGACTGATAAATTTCTTGATTATCCAGTTTCATGTCACCCAGTAAGTAGGTAAGTATGTAGATAGCTAGGCACCTACTATAGAAAAACTACCCCACTTGGTTACCTATACACCCGGAAGGTAAGTTCCACCTATATTATGCAGCTTGGCCAGTTACCTACATAGAGCTACACATAACATAACATATTATGTAGGAGTGAAATCGAGGAAAATTCTTTGTATTCTATGGCGATCCAAGATTTTGACTCTAATCCAGGGTTTCTGGTTCCAAGGAGCCGATTCTGTATGTTACATCAGAGTTTCCTCATACATACCTATGCCTGTTTCATTGCAAAGTCTTTCTTTTCCAGAGACTTTTATGAATCTTAGAGGACCAAGTGGTAGCACTCCTGGAAAGTTGCATTGAAAACTACGTTTTCTATTCTTTAGAATAGGTACAAGGAGCCGATTCTGTATGTTACATCAGAGTTTCCTCATACATACCTATGCCTGTTTCATTGCAAAGTCTTTCTTTTCTAGAGACTTATGTGAATCTTAGAGGACCAAGTGGTAGCACTCCTGGAAAGTTGCATTGAAAACTACTTTTTCTATTCTTTAGAATAGGTATGTGTTTTTAGACATCACTTCATTTTAGATAGTATCAACCAAATTTTATCAATTCATTCGACCCCCTTATCACCAATCATCCAATTTGACATTCCTGGCTGTATTAGCAATGGGTCTCAAATTCCAATTTAGTCTAGTTGATAAATTTGCTGTATACATATTGGGACTAGCTGATATCAATTTACTTTTATGCAAAACAATGGAACCCACAGGTGTATTCTTGAATCAGTTCCATTCCGTTAGCAAAATAATCAGGACCCAAGAGTCCCAGGTCATGATTATTTGACTCTGGAAAACGGAATTTTCAGATAGGTAGGTAGGTAGGTACTAAATTGGTTCAGCTCAATTTGGATAGGTACCGGATAGTTTATAACAAACGACGACGAGTTAAAGATTCCAGACTACAGTCAGGAAGAATTGACGAAAAAGTCGGTTCACAGTTTTCCATCCTTTCCCAGAATTATCAAAAGTGCCGGGAGGCGCGTGAACGTCCAGAGTTTCAAGCGCCGCCGCGCCGGCCGGCCTAATATTAACACGAAATACGAAATAGAGTTTCAAGGATTTTCAGTTTTCTTATACACAAACATAAAATGGTCCTCCGGGCCGCATATTCTTTACTACTTTACTGACAAAAGTTAGTCCCATCCCACGCATGACATATCAGTACATTCCAAATTGCAAGCTGGATTCGGAAATTTGAAAAGCATTCCTTGCTTTATGAGTAATTAATTCGAAATGAATGTACTGGGAAGAGGAGAGAGAGAGAGAGAGAGAGAGAGAGAGAGAGGTGATAAAGAGATAAATAAAGATATTGTGGGAGGGAAAAGGAGAAAGTAAAAGAAATATACAGGGGAGAAAAAGAGAGAATGATAAGTAGGGGACAGAGACGTTTTCTTATACACAAACATAAAATGGTCCTCCGGGCCGCATATTCTTTACTACTTTACTGACAAAAGTTAGTCCCTCGGGCCGCATGGAAAAATACCGGGCGAGGAAAAGTTTTGAGATTTAATGTCTTTATGAATCTTGCAGTGACCTAGATTTCCTCACGGTTAACCATGAGAGAAAGGTGTGACTTTCTGTCATAACAAAACAAAAAGTAAACAACACAGCGACAGGTTTTTCATTGACCTTGACTGGCATAATTGATTTTTAGTGCAGAAGAAGCAGAATTGTTCTTAATAGTTAATTCATTCATTGCAATAAACGGGCGGAACTTTTACTAGGTACCTATGTGTTATGTATCTAAACCAAACTTGCAACATTTGTACCAATTTGCCTTTAATTTAAAAATTCAGCATCTTTTTGAAAAAAAAAAAAAATCATAAATTGCTGGCAATCTGCTTCATGATCATGTAATAAGACCAAAATATCATAGTGTTCAAATCCAGTGGCCGAAGCCAATTTGTTGGCAAAGCCAAGCTACAGCGGGAAAATAAAAGTGGCTATAAAAAGTATTGTGAAGCTCATTACAAAGTCCTATCAATTAATACTAATCATGGACATTAGAAGCATTCTTAAGCTACTTCTCAGCACGTGAAACACATTAGGGAAATCTTATCTAGAAGACAATAATTAATCTTAAAAGCTAATTCATTTGTTGTAAATTATTTCAATTGAGATCTCAGCAGCGTAATGGGCACACAATTTTCCTGGTAATCTCTTTCACGAGGATCTTTTTTCACAATTAAAATGTGATTTTATAAAAGGTATCTTTATCTGCAGATATTCAGCAGCGTAATGGGCACACAATTTTCCTGGTAATCTCTTTCACGAGGATCTTTTTTCACAATTAAAATGTGATTTTATAAAAGGTACCTATCTATCTTTATCTGCAGATATTTAATTGTGATATTGTGAAGTGAAAGAAAATGTTCTCATTTGCTGACACTGACGCAGCAGATTTGTCTTTAGAGAGATTGCTTCTTTGATAGTAATCAAGTGTAGCTCTCCTGAAGTGAAAGAAAATGTTCTCATTTGCTGACACTGACGCAGCAGATTTGTCTTTAGAGAGATTGCTTCTTTAGTAATCAAGATAATGTAGCTCTTCATTTATTAATTGAGCTCTACATTCAATCATTTAGCTCTACAGATTATAAAGCTACTGAATGAGGTCATATCGGACTTTCCAGGTGGTGAATGAGGTTTATTTTTCTTTTTTCCAGCACACCTACTCTTGCTTTAGTTCCAACGTAGGTATTTATGTAAATTCTAACACGAGGCAGTAAGTCATCATCAACACTATCCTCATTATTCTGAATGAACTACTGGAGATTGTACATACCACTGGAGATTGGAGATTGTACTACTGGTCTTTGTGGGTTTTCAGGAAAGAAGACAATGAAGATGGTGAAGAAGTAGAGGGACGATAATAATTCTAACACGAGGCAGTAAGTCATCATCAACACTATCCTCATTATTCTGAATGAACTACTGGAGATTGTACATACCACTGGAGATTGTGCTACTGGTCTTTGTGGGTTTTCAGGATAATTTTTTGTGAGTTGGTCAAATGATTGAGACTTACCTAATTGAGGTGAAAATTTGGGCACACTTGTGCATTTTGTGAAGAGCAAAAAGGATTTAGGTACCTACCGATACTGATACACATTTTTGAAGCAGGCAAGAGCGAAGATGAAAAAAATAGAGAAGAATGCGAAGTAGAAGAAGAAGGAGGAGGAGGAAGAGGGGGAAAAGAGGACAATGAAGATGGTGAAGAAGTAGAGGGACGAGAAGTATTTTTTCGAACTCTCTTTTCTCTTTATACCTATCCATTGTGAGCTTCCTTTTTCTTAGATAAAAAGATCTCTTCACAATGCCAAACAAGAAAAGCTACATCATGAGTGACGAGGATGAGAACAAGGACGAAACTGGCAACGTTGCAATCAACGGCAACATCGCAGGAGGCAATATCGTACTGACAGGATACAACGCGGGCTTCTTCTTGCAACATTCTTTGTTGCCATAATTCTCATCTCTTCTCTGAACTCGACTCATCCTGGATTGGTTCAAAATATTTCCAGAGAATGACAATCAACCTTCAAAGTAGATATCCCTTCAAAGTATCCAATCAACGTTTCAAACTTGAAACAAAGTATGTTCAAAGTATTTTGTAATCCTGCATTCTTCTCTGGAGTTTCCCTTCCACTTCTGACTTGTATTCTTCTTGCAACATTCTTTGTTGCCATAATTCTCATTTCTTCTCTGAACTCGACTCATCCTGGATTGACAACGCGGGCTCGAACGAAGACTGTACGTTTGACAACAGAGGATTCCAGCTCGAAACCCATGACACTAGTAAAGGTGAGTTTAATCTACCTATGTAGCGTAGGTATAATATCTCGAATAGCGCGGTCAAACTTTCTTGACTTGGTCGGATTCACAAAGTTTCACTGAAGGCAATGCCATGTGCTAGTTGATAGGAAAGATGTGTGGACACACCTTTAGACTAGTGGGTATGCCTACCTATAGGATGAAAATGGATGAAGATGTCAAAGTTGTAGGTAAAAGTTGGCTGAGGATCCAAGATATGTAGGGTAGGGCCCTCCGCGAGGTGTGGGTGTACCCAGTGATGAAATAGTTCCCAACCATGTCCACCTTTCCTCGAAGCACTGGTGCCAACGCGTGCAGATATTGATCTAAGAAAAATCTAGTGGTTGCAAGAGAATTCATCTAGGATATGGATTAGAGTAATTAAACACCTCAGGAGAACGTAAAACAAACCTATAGTCATTATTTTAGATTGCACTCAGCAATGAAGTGCACCGATAAAGAGACAGTCTGCAGAGCACTGTATATAATATTATAAATGGAGATTATTTATGCATTTCATTTAATTTCTTGACATGGAAAAAAATATCCTCAATAAAAACCAACCTATCTGCAGGACTACAGGCAGGCAAAAAGCAGCATACTTTGCAAGCAGGAAAACTAGCGTAAAATAGTACCTGCTAATAAAGTAAATACTGACCCAATTGTAAATTCTAAAACAAATGTACAATATCTAACGAAGAAAACGACATGCTATGTGCGGTGTCGTAGAAAATGAAAATAAGGAAATCCGACAAAAAATAAATAAAAATACAGGTTTGGTTTTTCATGGAGGGGCACAAAACATGTCTCTAAATGGCAGTTTGTAGGTAATTATTTGAAATAGGAATTCGGAATTTACTATTCGGTAGATATGGGGGGGGGGACAGAGAGTAGATATGATTGTGTAAACCTACATAGAATAGTATGGTAAATAAAGAATATACTATGCATGTAGCTGATGATTTATTATACTGTGACAATCATTGAGTTATTAGTCACCACACTGATAAAATTTAATTTGATACTCTCAACGACATAGTACACAAGAGCGAAATATGGACAACAATTTGATAAGAATCAAAGCGAATTTAATTGCTAATAAATTTATTGTGCTGAAAAACAACAATAACAAACAATAATTGTTGCTTAGAGTGCAAATAAATATATAAATAAATAAATAACTAAAAATAATCACTATTCAATGCATACCTCTCATTATTGGGACATACATGGAATTTTCAAGTTCAAATTTCATTGTGACCTTATCACTTACTACTTAGTTGAGGTGTTTCCTTAATTCCTTATCAGTTCAAGAGATTTGATCTCGATGTCCACTAAAGATTTTGGACGCTTTCCAAGATAAGTTTTTTGCGATAACATTGAACTATTTCGCATTGGTTTGCAAGGAGCTATCCAAGTTCAAGATGAACCTGTTGGCAAATTGAATATTAAATTTCCATTAATATTTTAGGCATAATCAATTGCACACTTTGTTTCTCTGACACTCGCAGATATTCAGGGTGTATTAGTGGTTTGGTAGAATGTTTTGGTGTCTTCCAATTGACTGGACATTTCGACAACCACCAGCAGAATTGTTCGGAATTCAAGGTGGATTGAGGATTGATGACAATCTTGACATTACAGTTTAATTCCTTGGAGTTTGTACCTTTGTAGGTGTCCTCCATGAACTCTTTCCACGGGGCAACATGTTCATGATGCAAGATCAATTGCCACTTTGGATGGTCAGAATTGCCACAAAAGAGCCAAAGGTAACAGAATATTTTCCTCAAAGTCCCTTGCTAAGGCCTCTATCAGACAATGAAGAATTTCCAACCTCTCCATTGGGGGCAGAAAAAGTAAGAAAAAATTCTTGCATAATTAGAAAGACTTATGATAAATCTTATAAAAAGTCAAGTCCCCCGGTGTGATTTTGTTTTCTGGGCAACTCTACATTAAATCCTGTTAATGAACCAATACTGAACAAAGTTAATGAACTCCAATCGAACCACGGTCATCTGCCTCTCAACCCGGAAGTCTTTGGTGGTAGAGGTGATGATTTGAATTTCAATAAAGGTGAAAACGCAAGATCGACCTTAATTAAAACATTTTTTATCGCAGTGTTTATAGAATTTAATAGCAGGAGCCTCACACTGAGAGCTCTTCCACCCAAGATCTGACCTTTATCAAAATTTATCACCTCGGGATTTGTATTCCAAAGCTCTTTCTTCAAATGAGAACCTTCTCAGCTTCTCTGCGTCTCACGTGACGAGAAAATGATACCTGGAACAAGTTTTAATTTCTAATCTACGTCACTTCATATCTGGCACGGAAAATCTCGGGGGAGACTTTGTTTCTGTCTGGAAAAACAGGTCAGAATTAATTAGAGCTCGTTAGGAATTCTGAGAGCAAACGACTCACTGGTGAGAACAGTGAGTTAGTGACTATGCTTCGTAGGAAACTTAAAGGAATCTTAAGCCAAGGAGCCGATTCTGTATGTTACATCAGAGTTTCCTCATACATACCTATGCCTGTTTCATTGCAAAGTCTTTCTTTTCTAGAGACTTTTATGAATCTTAGAGGACCAAGTGGTAGCACTCCTGGAAAGTTGCATTGAAAACTACTTTTTCTATTCTTTAGAATAGGTAGGTATGTGTTTTTAGACATCACTTCATTTTAGATAGTATCAACCAAATTTTATCAATTCATTCGACCCCCTTATCACCAAGCATCCAATTTGACATTCCTGGCTGTATTAGCAATGGGTCTCAAATTCCAATTTAGTCTAGTTGATAAATTTCCTATGGCCTTTTGCTATGCTATGCTAGATTTAACACGTGGTGTGGTCACCATAGAAACCTTATCATCCCATGCATGACATATCAGTACATTCCAAATTGCAAGCTGGATTCGGAAATTTGAAAAGCATTCCTTGCTTTATGAGTAATTAATTTGAAATGAATGTACTGGGAAGAAGAGAGAGAGAGAGAGAGAGAGAGAGAGAGAGAGAGAGAGAGAGAGAAAGTCCTTCCGATGATGATAATTATAAATTAAAACAATACAATAAAGCAATAAACAATACCGTGAATATTATTATGGCACGTTTTAAACAATTTCCTGCCAATTTTGTTTTCGATTTTCGTATTGTTATCTACTGGACCTGTCCTAGTTGCATGTAGGTAAGACATTACAAGAACAATTGGATACCAATACCGATATTTCAGGAATGTAGGTATTCGTACCCAGTTAACAATAAGATGTGACAGTCGACACAGCTCTAACAAATGTTTCTCTTTTGTTCTCAGGACGGAGGAATGTCGCCTGTTTGAAAACAATAAACAATATCCGAAGCAGCAGAAGCAGTTGGAGAGTCAAAACGATACAAGTGACAACGTTCTGGTGATAAATCACAATCTACACCCACACACGAACAAGGAAAACGTGGAAAACAAACAAGATGTGACAGTCGACACAGCTCTAACAAATGTTTCTCTTTTGTTCTCAGGACGGAGGAATGTCGCCTGTTTGAAAACAATAAACAATACCCGAAGCAGCAGAAGCAGTTGGAGAGTCAAAACGATACAAGTGACAACGTTCTGGTGATAAATCCCAATCTACACCCACACACGAACAAGGAAAACGTGGAAAACAAACACTTAGACAAACTCTGACTGGGAAACAAATAGGACAATCAATCTGTGGAGAACAATTAGGACAAGCAACTTGAAAACAATTCTGGAAAGCCATAATTAGAAAGGACAAACTCTGACACCAGCAAAACACTCGTTAGAGAAGAAAAAAACTAAGCTTGCAAAGCACTACACCTGTTTTGTATTGAACGAGTATGGAATTGTTGGAATCAATAGATTAAAGTTTTGGCGAAAGCGAAGAACACGTCAGAATCAGGAAGACGTCAGCAAATTTGGCAACAGTTTTTGTCCTGCATTTGTGTCATTTCAAGAATTTAAAATTAAAACTCCAATAAATAACAAATATAAATCATAACCTGTTCAAATCGAAAGAACACGTCAGAATCAGGAAGACGTCAGCAAATTTGGCAACAGTTTTTGTCCTGCATTTGTGTCATTTCAAGAATTTAAAATTAAAACTATTAATAAAAAATATAAATCATAACCTGTTCAAATCGAAAGGATTGTTGACAGAAATGCAACTGACATGAGTTCGCATGAAAGTTAATTCTCTTGTGCAACTGTTTTTAATAATTTTAATTTAGTTCGTTAGTGTTATGAGTATATCCGTTGGAATTTTAAACTGTTTTGACCGCTTCCAAGAGACAATATTGACAAAAATCTATTTTTTTTTTAACGTGATTCAGTACAAATAAATTGTTACAAAATCAAGTGCTGATAACATTTAATTCCAAACAAGTCAGTATAATTGTGAAATTCAGTGATTAGGTCATCATAATTGTCATATTTTTTAAGATTTTTTCCATGGTAACCTTTCTAAAAATGCATCCTTAATTTTTTCGATGGAGAACAATTAGGACAAGCAACTTGAAAACAATTCTGGAAAGCCATAATTAGAAAGGACAAACTCTGACACCAGCAAAACACTCGTCAGAGAAGAAATACTAAGCTTGCAAAGCACTACACCTGTTGTGTATTGAACGAGTATGGAATTGTTGGAATCAATAGATTAAAGTTTTGGCGAAAGCGAAGAACACGTCAGAATCAGGAAGACGTCAGCAAATTTGGCAACAGTTTTTGTCCTGCATTTGTGTCATTTCAAGAATTTAAAATTAAAACTCCAATAAACAAAAAAATATAAATCATAACCTGTTGAAATCGATTGTTGACAGAAATGCAACTGACATGAGTTCGCGTGAAAGTTAATTCTCTTGTGCAACTGTTTTTAATAATTTTAATTTAGTTCGTTAGTGTTATGAATATATCCGTTGGAATTTTAAACCGTTTTGACCGTTTCCGAGAGACAATATTGACAAAAATCTTTTATTTGAACGTGATTCAGTACAAATAAATCGTTACAAAATCAAGTGCTGATAACATTTAATTCCAAACGAGTCAGTATAATTGTGAAATTCAGTGATTAGGTCATCATAATTGTCATATTTTTTTCCATGGTAACCTTTCTATAAATGCATCCTTAATTTTTTGGACTCTCTTTTCTCTTTATACCTATCCATTGTGAGCTTCCTTTTTCTTAGATAAAAAGATCTCTTCACAATGCCAAACAAGAAAAGCTACATCATGAGTGACGAGGATGAGAACAAGGACGAAACTGGCAACGTTGCAATCAACGGCAACATCGCAGGAGGCAATATCGTACTGACAGGATACAACGCGGGCTCGAACGAAGACTGTACGTTTGACAACAGAGGATTCCAGCTCGAAACCCATGACACTAGTAAAGGTGAGTTTAATCTACCTATGTAGCGTAGGTATAATATCTCGAATAGCGCGGTCAAACTTTCTTGACTTGGTCGGATTCACAAAGTTTCACTGAAGGCAATGCCATGTGCTAGTTGATAGGAAAGATGTGTGGACACACCTTTAGACTAGTGGGTATGCCTACCTATAGGATGAAAATGGATGAAGATGTCAAAGTTGTAGGTAAAAGTTGGCTGAGGATCCAAGATATGTAGGGTAGGGCCCTCCGCGAGGTGTGGGTGTACCCAGTGATGAAATAGTTCCCAACCATGTCCACCTTTCCTCGAAGCACTGGTGCCAACGCGTGCAGATATTGATCTAAGAAAAATCTAGTGGTTGCAAGAGAATTCATCTAGGATATGGATCAGAGTAATTAAACACCTCAGGAGAACGTAAAACAAACCTATAGTCATTATTTTAGATTGCACTCAGCAATGAAGTGCACCGATAAAGAGACAGTCTGCAGAGCACTGTATATAATATTATAAATGGAGATTATTTATGCATTTCATTTAATTTCTTGACATGGAAAAAAATATCCTCAATAAAAACCAACCTATCTGCAGGACTACAGGCAGGCAAAAAGCAGCATACTTTGCAAGCAGGAAAACTAGCGTAAAATAGTACCTGCTAATAAAGTAAATACTGACCCAATTGTAAATTCTAAAACAAATGTACAATATCTAACGAAGAAAACGACATGCTATGTGCGGTGTCGTAGAAAATGAAAATAAGGAAATCCGACAAAAAATAAATAAAAATACAGGTTTGGTTTTTCATGGAGGGGCACAAAACATGTCTCTAAATGGCAGTTTGTAGGTAATTATTTGAAATAGGAATTCGGAATTTACTATTCGGTAGATATGGGGGGGGGGACAGAGAGTAGATATGATTGTGTAAACCTACATAGAATAGTATGGTAAATAAAGAATATACTATGCATGTAGCTGATGATTTATTATACTGTGACAATCATTGAGTTATTAGTCACCACACTGATAAAATTTAATTTGATACTCTCAACGACATAGTACACAAGAGCGAAATATGGACAACAATTTGATAAGAATCAAAGCGAATTTAATTGCTAATAAATTTATTGTGCTGAAAAACAACAATAACAAACAATAATTGTTGCTTAGAGTGCAAATAAATATATAAATAAATAAATAACTAAAAATAATCACTATTCAATGCATACCTCTCATTATTGGGACATACATGGAATTTTCAAGTTCAAATTTCATTGTGACCTTATCACTTACTACTTAGTTGAGGTGTTTCCTTAATTCCTTATCAGTTCAAGAGATTTGATCTCGATGTCCACTAAAGATTTTGGACGCTTTCCAAGATAAGTTTTTTGCGATAACATTGAACTATTTCGCATTGGTTTGCAAGGAGCTATCCAAGTTCAAGATGAACCTGTTGGCAAATTGAATATTAAATTTCCATTAATATTTTAGGCATAATCAATTGCACACTTTGTTTCTCTGACACTCGCAGATATTCAGGGTGTATTAGTGGTTTGGTAGAATGTTTTGGTGTCTTCCATTTGACTGGACATTGCGACAACCACCAGCAGAATTGTTCGGAATTCAAGGTGGATTGAAGATTGATGACAATCTTGACATTACAGTTCAATTCCTTGGAGTTTGTACCTTTGTAGGTTTCCTCAATGAACTCTTTCCACAGGGCAACATGTTCATGATGCAAGATCAATTGCCACTTTGGATGGTCAGAATTGCCACAAAAGAGCCAAAGGTAACAGAATATTTCCCTCAAAGTCCCTTGCTAAGGCCTCTATCAGACAATGAAGAATTTCCAACTTCTCCAATGGGGGCAGAAAAAGGAAGAAAAAACTCTTGCATAATTAGGCAGACTTATGATAAATCTCATAAAAAGTCAAGTCCCCCGGTGTGATTTTGTTTTCTCGGCCATTAAACACCTCAGGAGAACGTAAAACAAACCTATAGTCATTATTTTAGATTGCACTCAGCAATGAAGTGCACCGATAAAGAGACAGTGTGCAGAGCACTGTAGATAATATTATAAATGGAGATTATTTATGCATTTTATTTAATTTCTTGACATGGAAAAAAATATCCTCAATAAAAACCAACCTATCTGCAGGACTACAGGCAGGCAAAAAGCAGCATACTTTGCAAGCAGGAAAACTAGCGTAAAATAGTACCTGCTAATAAAGTAAATACTGACCCAATTGTAAATTCTAAAACAAATGTACAATATCTAACGAAGAAAACGACATGCTATGTGCGGTGTCGTAGAAAATGAAAATATCCACCTTCCCTCGAAGCACTGGTGCCAACGCGTGCAGATATTGATCTAAGAAAAATCTAGTGGTTGCAAGAGAATTCATCTAGGATAATAATATGGATCAAAGTAATTAAACACCTCAGGAGAACGTAAAACAAACCTATAGTCATTATTTTAGATTGCACTCAGCAATGAAGTGCACCGATAAAGAGACAGTCTGCAGAGCACTGTAGATAATATTATAAATGGAGATTATTTATGCATTTCATTTAATTTCTTGACATGGAAAAAAATATCCTCAATAAAAACCAACCTATTTGCAGGACTACAGGCAGGCAAAAAGCAGCATACTTTGCAAGCAGGAAAACTAGCGTAATAGTACCTGCTAATAAAGTAAATACTGACCCAAGTGTAAATTCTATAACAAATGTACAATATCTAACGAAGAAAACGACATGCTATGTGCGGTGTCGTAGAAAATGAAAATGAGGAAATCCGACAAAAAATAAATAAAAATACAGGTTTGGTTTTTCATGGAGGGGCACAAAACATGTCTCTAAATGGCAGTTTGTAGGTAATTATTTGAAATAGGAATTCGGAATTTACTATTCGGTAGATATGTTGGGGGACAGAGAGTAGATATGATTGTGTAAACCTACATAGAATAGTATGGTAAATAAGGAATATACTATGCATGTAGTTGATGATTTATAATCCAGCATTGCTGAATGATGTTGGATTGTCAAGCAGTTAGGATGCTAATTTTCAGAATATTGCAAGAGCACGTGCGTTTTCGACACACATCCAGCATTGCTGAATGATGTTGGATTGTCAAGCAGTTAGGATGCTAATTTGCAGAATATTGCACGAGCACGTGCGTTTTCGACACATCGACTCAGCGTGGTAATTAAGATTACTTACCTGTGCACACAATTCTGCTCACAATAAATCAGTATCCGTAGACGTTATGGCTCCCTAATGGTATGGCTATGGCTAGTAGTAAGGCACCTACCCAGAAGGAAAATATAAATTAGTTTTATTTTCAGGTTCCAGATGTGATTGTTGAATAATTGCCAATGAAAAAAATAATGGGCTTTTCGAAGTAGTCATCGGTAAAAATATTAGAAGATCCTAGAAAGGAGGAATATTGTTGAAAATGGAAACGAAAATATTTGAAAACAACAAGAAAAACTTATCATAAACTTCCAAAGAAATGTCACAGCAAAAATATGTAGTCATGCCTATACCTACGTATCATATAACACATGTTGACATATTGGCAATAAAGTTAAGGACTTTTTAACTGTGTTAAGCGTACTTAAATGCTTGTCACAAATATCGTCCATGAACTCTTTCCACGGGGCAACATGTTCATGATGCAAGATCAATTGCCACTTTGGATGGTCAGAATTGCCACAAAAGAGCCAAACTTACCAGCATATTTCCCTCAAAGTCCCTTGCTAAGGCCTCTATCAGACAATGAAGAATTTCCAACCTCTCCATTGGGGGCAGAAAAAGGGAGAAAAAACTCTTGCATAATTAGACAGACTTATGATAAATCTTATAAAAAGTCAAGTCCCCCGGTGTGATTTTGTTTTTTGGGCAACTCTAAATTAAATCCTGTTAATGAACCAATACTGAACAAAGTTAATGAACTCCAATCGAACCACGGTCATCTGCCTCTCAACCCGGAAGTCTTTGGTGGTAGAGGTGATGATTTGAATTTCAATAAAGGTGAAAACGCAAGATCGACCTTAATTAAAACATTTTTTATCGCAGTGTTTATAGAATTTAATAGCAGGAGCCTCACACTGAGAGCTCTTCCACCCAAGATCTGACCTTTATCAAAATTTATCACCTCGGGATTTGTATTCCAAAGCTCTTTCTTCAAATGAGAACCTTCTCAGCTTCTCTGCGTCTCACGTGACGAGAAAATGATACCTGGAACAAGTTTTAATTTCTAATCTACGTCACTTCATATCTGGCACGGAAAATCTCGGGGGAGACTTTGTTTCTGTCTGGAAAAACAGGTCAGAATTAATTAGAGCTCGTTAGGAATTCTGAGAGCAAACGACTCACTGGTGAGAACAGTGAGTTAGTGACTATGCTTCGTAGGAAACTTAAAGGAATCTTAAGTTGAAGTAATAAACGAAGACAACACACGTAATGAGAATTAAGACGGAGCTATTGTGAGCTCATACATTTTTAATGCAGGCAAATTATTCATTTATTTGAGGAAGATCATAATTTCATAGCAGATTATCTCCACATTTCATAATCTTCACTCTTCAGCGAAACTTCTCGGAATTTTGCAATCCAAGTCCATTGTTCAGAAAACCCACTGGGGTCCGTGACCACAAAAATAATGAAATTCAAAAAGAAAACCACAGAGAAATAACAAAAAACTTGGAACTCTGTCAAAATAACTCGTGCGAAATGAAACACACTCGTCAAATGCATTATGGAATGCAGATTTTGCATTTCATATTCAAATTTGACACCCAATTTCAAAACCCAGGGAATGTCAATGGTATGATGCTATATCATATTTTATTTGCTCTACATAGGGTGTTATTTTATTTCAAATTCAAAGTGGGTGAGAAGTGTGACGGAATGGAAATGGAGAGAGTTTGAATGTGAAAATTAGCCATGAGAATAATCCTTCAGTAAGACTTCATTAATCCGAGAGAAAAATGAATTATTACCTACTTTGACGGTAGACAGTAATGAAATGTTAACACTCTGATAGTTTGAGTGATCATGTCAAAGATGAGTTAATTACTATTTTTATCGACACGTCACATAAGTATGTTAAGTACATACTCGTACATACTATATTTATCGACACGTCATATAAGTATTTTAAGTACATACTCGTACAAAAGTACTTAGGTAGGTACTATTCATAATATTTCTCTTATGGAGAAGAGCTCATGTCGAAATCATAATATCACATCTTGCACATTAAACGTTGTCTTAATGAGAGAATGATGTCATTAGTCATAATAATCAATTCTCATAAATAACTAATCAATACAATCATAACACATTAAATATTATCAAAGGTTGTTAACAGTGAATAACTGCCTACATATTATGTAGGTACTGCAATAAATAATGTAGTTAAGCTGAGAGATAACAAGGAGTTCCAAGTGAGATTCTCTGGTATCTGGTTAATATGGCTGATTTATTTTATGTCATTTTTATTTGTTATTTATGTCTATGTACTCTCAACCTTAGAGCTCAGGATCGCTCCAGAATACCAAGAATCGAATCCTTAATTTGTTTTTATGTTGCAAATTTAGAAATGTAGTTTCGGTCGTTAATTTATGATAAGGCTCACAGATGTGTGGTTTATTTCCATAAACAAGGAGGAAAAAATCAAATCTTCGTAGCTAGATATGAGACTATAAGTTAGAGATTGCGCTGGGCCAAAATTTCGCCCTTCGTTCATAATTTCTTGTTTTTGTGTACCTACATTGCATTAGAACATTTATAACCAAAAAGAGACTGTAGAGAAATAGATACCCACTCTGACAGTATCAAAACAATGCCAATCTTCTTCGAAATGAACACCATTGGTAATATTGAAGAGAAATTGACGCTTATTATTCGTTGTGACGTTGTGTATTAGGATTCTGCTTCAACTCCTGGTTCAAATGAATCATTCCTTGAACAGTTTCCATCATTAGAATTCTGTTTGTTTCTGGGATGGCTTCCGTGCTTGCAATTTTCAATCCACATTTCCTAGGAAGTGATGTCGCTAAAGCTTTTCAAGAAACAAAGCATCAGGTTAAAGACCAGCTTAATATGAACCTATTGTTCTCAAGAGGTTAGAAAGAGCAGAGTGCCTTACCTCAAACAATGGTCGCATTAATGAGCATGCTGAAGATATTCACTAATCGATAAACTCCTACTCGTTTGAAAGTTGATGAACTTTTGAAAAACACCGTGATCCGTGATGGCAAACCAATTTCCGGTTTTGGAGCACGAATGCCTGTCTAATTACTTCGATAAACCACTGGTTATATTGAAGAGAAATTGACGTTTATTATTCGTTGTGACGTTGTGTATTAGGATTCTGCTTCAACTCCTGGTTCAAATGGATCATTCCTTGAACAGTTTCCATCATTAGAATTCTGTTTGTTTCTGGGATGGCTTCCGTGCTTGCAATTTTGAATCCACATTTCCTAGGAAGTGATGTCGCTAAAGCTTTTCAAGAAACAAAGCATCAGGTCAAAGACCAGCTTAATATGAACCTATTGTTCTCAAGAGGTTAGAAAGATCAGAGTGCCTTACCTCAAACAATGGTCGCATTAATGAGTATGCTGAAGATATTCACTAATCGATAAACTCCTACTCCTACTCGTTTGAAAGTTGATGAACTTTTGAAAAACACCGTGATGGCAAACCAATTTCCGGTTTTGGAGCACGAATGCCTGTCTAATTACTTCGATAGTAAGTCGAGGTCTGATTTCAATCTGAATCACTAATGGAGTTTCTAATGATATGGCTTGAGGTTTGTAACATGAAACTATTCATTATACCTATTACCCATCTTTTTGAGGAAACATTTTATCAAGAACCCAAGCCTGATTTCCTCATGTTGCTAGCTACTTCGATAGTAAGTCGAGGTCTGATTTCAATCTGAATCACTAATGGAGTTTCTAATGATATGGCTTGAGGTTTGTAACATGAAACTATCCATTATACCTATTACCCATCTTTTTGAGGAAACATTTTATCAAGAACCCAAGCCTGATTTCCTCATGTTGCTAGCTCATAAAATGTAACAAAGACCTGAAAACATGTTGGTTTTTCCCAAAGGGGTTGTAATTTGCTACAACTGTTATACCTAATTGCATTATTGTCAATATCATGGGCCCAACTAGAAAATTTCCAAAGAAATCTAGAAAGTTCAAAATATTTCCAGAGAATGACAATCAACCTTCAAAGTAGATATCCCTTCAAAGTATCCAATCAACGTTTTAAACTTGAAACAAATTATGTTCAAAGTATTTTGTAATCCTGCATTCTTCTCTGGAGTTTCCCCTCCACTTCTGACTTGTACTCTTCTTGCAACATTCTTTGTTGCCATAATTCTCATCTCTTCTCTGAACTCGACTCATCCTGGATTGAAAAAACTCGAGAATGTTGATAATAATGACGGAGACATTATCTGAAGACATCATGACGCGCAATATCCTATTCTTCAATCAAGCTGATTCTCTACCTGCTCTGTACCTGCAATTTGTAATACATCAATTTTTTTGAAAGATCCAAAAACTAGAAATCAAGAAATCATCTTAAATTTGTCAACGGATTTTGTCAAAACATTCAAGTTGTTGATTCAATCAGTTTAGAAAGTTCCTTAACCCCTCAAAAGTCGACCATCCCTTTTACATTCTCATCAATTGCTTTGTTTACAACATTCCACTAAACTTGTTTTGACTTTAATAGGTGCCAAAATATTGATAAGATGTACGAGTATTAGTCATACTTATATTATTAGTTAGGAATGCGATGTTTTTGTACATTGTTTAATATGTTTTCATGTATAATTATGTACATTAATTACCTATGTTATGAAAACGCATCTCATGTTAATAGGTTGGTACTCTTACTTTCCTTATCCTTTAGGAAGGAAATATTATTGTAATCGGCTGACCATACTTATATTATTAGTTAGGAATGCGATGTTTTTGTACATTGTTTAATATGTTTTCATGTATAATTACATTAATTACCTATGTTATATTGTTATCAAGACACATCTCATGTTAATAGGTTGGTACTCTTTTTACTTTCCTTATCCTTTGGGAAGGAAATATTATTGTAATCGGCTGGGATTTTCGATAGTCAGTTTCCAGTGCTAAAACATGAATTCCCTGGGTAGTTTATTTTTTATTCATCATGCAATTTATTGCAGCCATCCAATCCTGTTTTCGTACCTTATTGCTATAAAGCGTATTACAAAATGTTTGTATTTCATTATGGCCATTGGCCACGATTAGGTAGAGCTGTAAGACGAGATCGCAGACAAGTAGATAACTAAACATTAAACCTACAGAGTATTGCTATAAAGCGTATTACAAAATGTTTGTATTTCATTATGGCCATTGGCCACGATTAGGTAGAGCTGTAAGACGAGATCGCAGACATCAAGTAGATAACTAAACATTAAACCTACAGAGTTGTATATGTATGTGTAACGCGTAGGTCAGTGACCCTAAAGTTCCTGTAAAGTTCAAGTTGCATCTCCGAATTTTGCATGGATATTTAGAATAGAATAAATAAATAAATAATAGAATAGAATAAATAAATAATAGAATAGAATAAATATAATAACAAAAGAATAGAAAGAAATATATATACCTATGTTTGTTTGATAGAGGTTTACCGTCAGTGAATAACTGTTAAGGTCTTTAAGGAGACTGGGGTTTTACACTCCATTTGGTGACAAGCTATCTGCCTTCTCATTCATCAGTTATTCAGTGTCATTAAACCTCACCTAGCCTGAGTGAGATTGGGAAAATCCACAGGAGTGACCGCATAGTCACTTATTGGAATAGGTCACTTATTACTTAACTTCAGTCATCCACTGGATTTTCGGATCTGGCGCATTCAATATTCAATGTGCTATCACCATACCACACCGCGCCGTTAGCTTACTTAATATAAATGGTCTGTGGCGTATAATACCTCTAGTAGCGCTGTCAAGCTTCATCGAATTGGCGGGAAACAATCTACAAACTACCTGTGGGCCATTTCGATGCATGAAAGACTTTATACATTTTCTTTTGGTGAGGTCAGTGTCGTTCATATTTGTGCCATTGTGTTGATCCATATAATGTTGCTCATAGAAAACATTCTATTCATTTGGAATTGCGGATTTTAAGAAACCTTATATTTAGGTCAAGGAACCACATCAATATTAGCAAACGAACTTTAGATGGAAGAATCTCAGTCCATTGATTGCAAAATGTACAAAATTTTGCAAATATTGTAGGTATTCTAGGTGTTGTTGATTTAATATCAGGAATATGTACTCGGTATGTACCTAGTTACCATAAATGTACATATAAGTTGAGTCATAAAACACATTATTATTAATATTAATAATCTCATTAATCTCTATGCAAGGTGCAGCATAATCAATTGCACACTTTGTTTCTCTGACACTCGCAGATATTCAGGGTGTATTAGTGGTTTGGTAGAATGTTTTGGTGTCTTCCAATTGACTGGACATTTCGACAACCACCAGCAGAATTGTTCGGAATTCAAGGTGGATTGAGGATTGATGACAATCTTGACATTACAGTTTAATTCCTTGGAGTTTGTACCTTTGTAGGTGTCCTCCATGAACTCTTTCCACGGGGCAACATGTTCATGATGCAAGATCAATTGCCACTTTGGATGGTCAGAATTGCCACAAAAGAGCCAAAGGTAACAGAATATTTTCCTCAAAGTCCCTTGCTAAGGCCTCTATCAGACAATGAAGAATTTCCAACCTCTCCATTGGGGGCAGAAAAAGTAAGAAAAAATTCTTGCATAATTAGAAAGACTTATGATAAATCTTATAAAAAGTCAAGTCCCCCGGTGTGATTTTGTTTTCTGGGCAACTCTACGCTTTTCGAAGTAGTCATCGGTAAAAATATTAGAAGGTCCTAGAAAGGAGGAATATTGTTGAAAATGGAAACGACAATATTTGAAAACTACAAGAAAAACTTCTTATCATAAACTTCCAAAGAAATATCACAGCAAAAATATGTAGTCATGCCTATACCTACGTATCATATAACACATGTTGACATATTGACAATAAAGTTAAGGACTTTTTAACTGTGTTAAGCGTACTTAAATTTAATGCTTGTCACAAATATCTTTCACCAATTATTACAGATAGATAAATTTTATTACTTGACTTGGACGCACCAACCTCCAGATCGCGTCCAACGCGTTAACCACTGCACCAATGGTTGGTATTTGACAATAAAGTTAATCGAACCTTCTCCCTCTGCTTTCAGTAAACGGCTATCACAATCCGAAGCTCATCTCGTCCTACCCAACGAAAGACTTCGCCTGTGATCTGTCTAGTCTCGACCCCCCAGTCGGGCCCCGACAGAGGGTGCACGTGTCCGAAATGCTCAAGGAAAAAGCCCGCAAGGTCTTCACGAAGAAGATGCTCCACAAGAAGGTGCCAATCCTGCAGTGGCTGCCCGAGTATAATTCGGAGTCGGCCGTGTCAGATTTGGTGGCCGGAGTTACCGTCGGTCTGACCGTCATACCGCAGGCCATAGCGTACAGTAATGTTGCCGGCCTTCCACCCCAGGTAAGTGGAGAATACGCGATGATAAGGCGGTATTTTACCATGTGACTCTTTTCGAGTCATCATACGGAATTTCTCTTTGAATTGGTTTGGACTGGCGGCGGGTGTGGTGGCGCCATATCTACAAGCTAGTCCAAAGAGAAATTTCGTATGATGACTAAAAAAAGTTACATAACAAAAAACAGCTATACTGACACATGCACAATTTTTCGCACCTCGTGCATCGAAACGTTTACCCCTTCATGTGAGTTCAATACAGTTAGTTGTAAAGTAACTTCCCGAGATCAATAGGCTGTTGATATGAGTATAGGTAAGGGGTTTGATTGGGAGAACTGTAACAACAGGCATTCCGGAATCGAAGAGAGGACAGGGTAGAAGAAAGCCAGCCGTTCCGAGAACGAACCTTAACTGTTTAGGATAAAGTAGGCTGTTGATATGAGTATAGGTAAGGGGTTTGATTGGGAGAACTGTAACAACAGAGGCATTCCGAAATCGAAGAGAGGACAGGGTAAAAGAAAGCCAGCCGTTCCGAGGGCGAACCTTAACTGTTTAGGATAACATTCGGCCCGGGCGGGAATTGAACCTGGGACCTAGCGCTACATAACTATCACTGGTTTTAGGTCAGGCGACCTTCGTTCCAAGAAGAACCTTATGCATATTTTTCATTACATTAATAACTTTCTCGAATCAGATAGGTACATCTACATTCTACCTACTTAAATCATGCAAATTATTAAAGAAAAAACATGTTTCTGGCGAATCCAACTTGTAATTCACATAATCCACATGATTTCGTTCGTATTGCATAAATGGCAACCGTAAAGCATACTTATATTATTAGTTAGGAATGCGATGTTTTTGTACATTGTTTAATATGTTTTCATGTATAATTACATTAATTACCTATGTTATCAAAACGCATCTCATGTTAATAGGTTGGTACTCTTTTTACTTTCCTTATCCTTTGGGAAGGAAATAATTTATTTGAGAATTTGACCACATAATAATGGAGCTCTAAGGGTTAGGTGGTAGAGAACGCCTAAGGCGTTAACCTCGCCTGGTGGTTACCTTCCACTCAAGAGTCTATTATTATTATTATTAAGAGAAATTTCGTATGATGACTAAAAAATAAGTTACATAACAAAATAACAAAATACAGCTATACTGACACATGCACAATTTTTCGCACATCGTGCATCATATGTTAAGTACATACTCGTACATACTATATTTATCGACACGTCATATAAGTATTTTAAGTACATACTCGTACAAAAGTACTTAGGTACTATTCATTAAAATATTTCTCTTATGGAGAAGAGCTCATATCGAAATCATAATATCACATCTTGCTCATTAAACATTGTCTTAATGAGAGAGTGATGTCATTAGTCATAATAATCAATTCTCACAAATAACTAATCAATACAATCATAACACATTAAATATTATCAAAGGTTGTTAACAGTAAATAACTGCCTACATATTATGTATGTACTGCAATAAATAATGTAGTTAAGCTGAGAGATAACAAGGAGTTCCAAGTGGCCGGAACAACAATTGGAAAATTGGAGGGGAGGACATTGAGCAGAAAAGAACCACATCCATTTGGGGAATCGCCTTATTTGGATGGTTTTTTTCTGCTTAAGTATTTGTGAAAATTGGACAGTATTGTAAACTCGGTCTAAAATTTTGACTTTGACGGTGGCCAGTAATAAAATGTGCTTTCCGCTAACATCTCTTTCCCATTTGGGGAATCGCCTTATTTGGATGGTTTTTTTCTGCTTAAGTATTTGTGAAAATTGGACAGTACTGTAAACTCGGTCTAAAATTGTGACTTTGACGGTGGACAGTAATAAAATGTGCTTTCCGCTAACATCTCTTTGGGTGAGGATAGACAGCTCTCAGATAAGATAGAATAGGTTAGACGTTAAGGTGTGTCCACAACTCCACACATAGTCGACCAGCCGTCGACTAGGTATGTGTGGACACACCTTTAGGGTTTATAGTTGAAACCAATAGAGTGAAATATTATTACTTACTCGGGTGTGTCCACAACTCCACACATAGTCGACCAGCCGTCGACTAGGTATGTGTGGACACACCTTTAGGGTTTATAGTTGAAACCAATAGGGTGAAATATTATTACTCAGATAAGATAGAATAGGTTAGACGTTAAGGTGTGTCCACAACTCCACACATAGTCGACCAGCCGTCGACTAGGTATGTGTGGACAGTGTGGACACACCTTTAGGGTTTATAGTTGAAACCAGTAGGGTGAAATATTATTCCTTACAATCCTCCACATTTCATTTATTTAGGTATTTAATAAAATTACGAATTTACCATACAGAGGTGTTTTTCTCAAACCCCAACAACATTTTTGGTTGCGTATTGACTTCTAAGAAATCTGTTGTCAGATCAATATTTTTACCAACCAAATAAACTCACTCCGACTCCTCTTCTGAACAAGACGACATCAACTCCTCCACATTGCCTTTCGTCGCCGCTCTCAACTTCTTGTCCACAATGCGATGTATCCTGGTCAGCTTGTTAATCCTCCTATTGACGCTCTGAATCTCCAAGATCACGTCCTGAAAATCCTCCTTGCGTACCGCATCCGAGTTGTAGTTGTCCGCGAGGAATTCTCGGAGCGGGGGAACACTGCCCTGGCCGGACTCACGGGATTCCACTTCGTTGTAGGCGAGGAGAAACGACAGCGCCCGCGTGACTAGGTCTAGGCCACCCCGACGGATTATTAGGAGCAGCGTGTCCTGCTCGGCCGGGGGAAGATTGAGGGATAGCGCCAGATTTAGCTCGGTGTTCAGGGCTTCGTTGCCGCGACAAGTCTCATCCTTAGTAACCATGGTCGGGATTTCTGCTGGTTTTGAGATGGGCTCTTTGCAGTTTTGAGATGTGCTCTTTGCTGTTTTTCAGCAACTTGTGGGGTTTGCGATTTTCTATTTTCTTTTACCAGCAGTTTTGAGATGGGCTCTTTGCGGGGCAATTTGTATCGTTTGGGATCTCCTATTTTCTGTTACCAATTTGGGATTTATATTTGTACGACAAAACTGATGAAAATAATTTAGGAGCAGCGTGTCCTGCTCGGCCGGGGGAAGATTGAGGGATAGCGCCAGATTTAGCTCGGTGTTCAGGGCTTCGTTGCCGCGACAGGTCTCATCCTTAGTCGCCATGGTCGGGATTTCTGCTGGTTTTGAGATGGGCTCTTTGCAGTTTTGAGATGTGCTCTTTGCAGTTTTGTGATGTCCTCTTTGCTGTTTTTCAGCAACTTGTGGGGTTTGAGATTTTCTATTTTCTTTTACCAGCAGTTTTGAGATGGGCTCTTTGCGGGGCAATTTGTATCGTTTGGGATCTCCTATATTCTGTTACCAATTTGGGATTTATATTTGTACGACAAAACTGATGAAAATAATATGTTTACAAATACTTCTCTGATTGTGGCTGATCGGTTCTATTTTTTATTCCATAAAATTAAAATAAAACGATAGCAGTAAAAGTGTTTGGCCTCTTCCACTTTCGAGAATAAATTAAAAGTCAAAGTACCTACCACGATTTTTATCAAGTAATAAATTTTATTTTTTGCATCTCATAATTGAGCCAACAAGCTTTTGGCTTTGCATACAAGTTGGATATTTCTTGTTTTCAAATTCTCAGAACTCTTCTCAGCTTGTTCTCCCCACCAGGCGAATTGGTTGGTGGACTTGTCTTCTTGTCTCTTTTACGAGTGCTTTAAGCTTAAGACTATTAAACTGATTTTATATTGAAATTCTTCTATGCGGCTATGCTCTAATGCTGTTATCATCAGGTGTTTCTGCAGTGATAATATAGACATTATCTGAAGACATCATGACGCGCAATATCCTGGGGAGAATGAAACATCGGAGCTCTAGATTCTACATAGATTTATTGAACGTTGATCGACCATCCTTTGTCTTCCGTCGATTATGTGTGGACACAGCTTTATTCGTATCTTATTCATAATATTTCCCAATCCTTCTCAGCTTATACTTCCATCTCTGCCACGTCCACCTAGTTCCTTAATAGCAGATAGTTCACTCCACCTGTGTTCTGCATTTCAAGATCCTCACGCGGAACTGACTTAGCGGTGACTAGACTAAATTCAGTTCCAATGTTCTCAATACAAGTTCTTAACGTTCTCAATACATTGGGAACAATGCGTGTGTTATGGAACGCTTTGACTCTCTCCAGGATGTCTTGGAGAAGAAGACCCTATAGGGAGGGCGAATGACTTGACGACTTTGAATGGTTTGAATCTATTATTATTTTATTCATTCAAATTCAGAACCATTATCCCATAAGAGCCGAACTTTTTTTCCGTTGGATCTTGCTGAATTCTAACCTCAATATCCTAGGGAGAATGAAACATCGGAGCTCTAGATTCTACATAGATTTATTGAACGTGATAATAAACGTGATAAAGTCTCAAAGAACATGGCTAACATGACTGTAATCAACGTGTAAATATTGAAACTGAGAGCGAAACCAAAAGAGAAGTGGTATCGGGCTTATCACTGTTCAAAGGACTTGGTGACTGTCCCTATAGTGTATAGTCCCTGCATGACTGTATGTCACTTCCAGTTGTTTGTTGGTAAGTGGGCATAATTTAAGACGAGATAATCCCATTCTGAGCTGATTATGCCCGTTCTTTGTCAAGTAGAGAGGGGTTAAGTACTTGTTCCGGTGAGGTGCCCTGTTTTCAAATTTCTTTATTAAGTAAAAGTTAACATTTGTTTAGCTCTTGAAAGAGGCCCTTGCCTGTATAGGTGTCGGTGGGGCTAACCTTAACCTAAACCTTAAACTTAATGCCCGTTCTTTGTCAAGTAAAGAGGGGTTAAGTACTTGTTCCGGTGAGGTGCCTTGTTTTCAACTGAGTAGACGACCTTTTCTATCGCATCATTCGCATCCCATCAGGACCTTACATGTATAAAGCTGTTTCCACACGTAGTCGACGGCCGTTGATCGACCATCGTTCGACTTCGGTCGATTATGTGTGGACACAGCTTTATTCGTATCTTATTCATAATATTTCCCAATCCTTCTCCGCTCATACTTCCATCTCTGCCACGTCCACCTAGTTCCTTAATAGCAGATATTTCAGTCCACCTGTGTTCTGCATTTGAAGATCCTCATGCGGAACTGACTTAGCGGTGACTAGACTAAATTCAGTTCCAATGTTCTCAATACAAGTTCTGAATGTTCTCAATACATTGGGAACAATGCGTGTGTTATGGAACGCTTTGACTCTCCCCAGGATGTCTTGGAGAAGAAGACCCGAGGGAGGGCGAATGACTTGACGACTTTGAATGGTTTGAGTCTATTATTATTTTATTCATTCAAATTCAGAACCATTATCCCATAAGAGCCGAACTTTTTTTCCCGTTGGATCTTGCTGAATTCTAACCCCTTCTAACTCCGGACCGGTACTGAGAAAACCTGTCCAATAAAGGTGAAAATAGTAGGAAATTTTGTTTTCTATCTAATAGACAAATCCCCGATGCACTTTAACGTGGAGCGACTAGATTGAATGCTGGCTTTTAAGTAGCACTTGGCATCATCAATCCCAAACATTTTTGATACTTATTTAAAAGAGCTTCTCATTACTTACTTGTGTCACACTATTCATATGTTAAGTAACGAAAGTTATTATATTAAAATAGTTAAATACCAAACAAACCTATTAGGCGCAAATTCAACCCCTTCTAACTCCGGACCGGTACTGAGAAAACCTGTCCAATAAAGGTGAAAATAGTAGGAAATTTTGTTTTCTATCTAATAGACAGATCCCCGATGCACTTTAACGTGGAGCGACTAGATTGAATGCTGGCTTTCAAGTAGCACTTGGCATCATCAATTCCAAACATTTTTGATACTTATTAAAAGAGCTTCTCAT
Organism: Diaphorina citri; assembly: GCF_000475195.1. NCBI lineage: Eukaryota > Metazoa > Arthropoda > Insecta > Hemiptera > Psyllidae > Diaphorina > Diaphorina citri. The sequence goes on along the minus strand of NW_007379117.1, from coordinate 65,079 downwards.
TACTTACTTGTGTCACACTATTCATATGTTAAGTAAGGAAAGTTATTATATTAAAATAGTTAAATACCAAACAAACCTATTAGGCGCAAATTCGAAAGAAAGAAAAAACATGTTTCTGGCGAATCCAACTTGTAATTCACATAATCCACATGATTTCGTTCGTATTGCATAAATGGCAACCGTAAAT
>NW_007379117.1:46573-64882 GCF_000475195.1 Diaphorina citri | reverse complement strand
AGAAGAAGAAGAAGAAGAAGAAGAAGAAGAAGAAGAAGGAGGAGAAGAAGAAAAGTTTTTCTCAGGTCATAATAACTTATTAATACCTACCTACGTAGGTATCTTTCACCGTCTCATAACCTTTGGCAAAAAGGTCACTTTAGATAGAACTTAGAAACCCACTCATTTTCAATCAGATAAACAGGGATCCACCATCTGTTGACAAGTTGACATCCTTGTCGTGAGAAAAAATTTACATATAGATCATGTAATTGAGACGTTATATTTTGGTCTGTGAAATGTAAGTTAATATAAACTTACAATCAATTGGAGTAATAGATGCATCAGTTATGTAAAATATATTTTTACCTTCTTCTTAGGTATTAGCCTACCAACGCAATATTTGTTGCCAGTTTGACTTCATGACTTAAACAATCTATACTTCCATAGCCTTACAAAAGGACACAAAGTCTTACCCTCAACAGAAAAAGGATAACCATACACGAGCAGCCCAAAATGGCGTCCCCCTGTGAGGTCTCCCGGATATGGTGGGCCAGACTGTCCCAAACGTCGACAAATTTGGAGGCCGAATACTGAAGGCCAAGGAGGTCCTTGATCTGGGAGGTGGCGATGATAATGGCGGCCGCTGAAGTGAACCCGACAGACACCGGCCCCGAAATGAAATCGATGATGAAACCTGGCGGGAAAAGAGGGAAACATTCGTGAATAAGTTGTTGTTGTTGTAGCGGCTTTAGCTTTCGCCGAATGGTGATGGCAGGGTAAAAAAAGATATCTTTTTGTATCTGCCATACACCGGGGTAATGGTCTCTAGCCACGTTCAATTGGCTCGTCCTGAACCGCAGTCAACCATCGTGAGGACTTGTGATCTGCCATACACCGGGGTAATGGTCTCTAGCCACGTTCAATTGGCTCGTCCTGAACCGCAGTCAACCATCGTGAGGACTTGTGATTTAACCTTTTGCGGACAGATTCATGTGTCACATGAAATCATGGTTCCGCCATTATGGTAGGAGAAATATAACTTAAATCTGGCGATACGGTAGGATTCATGTCCAGCATGAAGCTACAGATTTACTCGCTACGGTCGGCTTGATTTTTACAGATAGGAGGCGTTACGGTAGGACGTGCCTAGGAACTTGTGTATCTTTTGCTCCTTTCAAATGCAGACTGAAAAGCTGGTGTTTGTTTATCATTCTTGTATTGTGTTCGTGGATTTCCCTTATCGAACACGTTTTGTTAATCTGACTTTGTGTCGGAGCGGATAGCACGATTAGAAGAATAAAGCACGATTCTTTGCTTCTTTGCTTGCACGTTTGCAATGATATTCCATTATTTTAGTCTTTGTATTATTGCTGTATATTGTACCTTTGTACGTTGTTAATCTGACTTTGTGTCGGAGCGGATAGCACGATTAGAAGATCAGAAGTCTTCTAAAGCACGATTCTATGCTTCTTTGCTTGCATGTTTGCAAGGATATTCCATTATTTTAGTCTTTGTATTATTGCTGTATTTTGTACCTTTGTACGATGTATGTATCTAATAGAATGTTATCTGATGTAAGGGATACGATAAGCAGGTCTGGGGATGGTTCTAAGAAAGGAATAATGAAATTAAGCCTGATCTTATTCTTGTTCGTTCATTTTACAACAGAGTTGATGGCCGTCGATCGACGAGGTGAATCTATGTTGTCCAGGCAGTGTGGACAGTCATCGATCGACGGCCGTTGACTATTTGGACACAGTTTACGTGGACAAAGTGTTTTCTAGGTTCTAGGACATTAGCTTCACCCCCCTTCCTATTCACTGATGTATCAATTCATTTATTCATTCGATAGAACCACAGAATATCTTCTCGATATTCCCTTCTACTTCAATCCTCAAACTCCTTCCACTTCTGTTCCCTCTAGGGCCCTGTCTCCCACAAGAAATACGGGATTACATTATCATATTATCGTCTAACATGCACCGACCATAAGATGTTAAGGTTAAATAGCTGCATGTTTCTATGCTATTCCAATAAATTAACATTTAATGGTTGTAGTCCAAAGGAACAGAAATCGTTGGGGAGATGTCCTTTTTGATAAACTATCTTAGCGTCCTCATAAGTATCTATATCTACCATCATAGCTATTAGTATGGTCAATGGCTGGCTTGTTCTTGGGACCACACTTGGATATTTTATGGTCACCCAATATTGGATTCCAAGTACTATTCATTCTATTTTATTGAACCTTAATGTCGATTCATTCTATTTTATTGAACCTTAATGTTTAATGTCGATCGTAATGAAAGCAACCAATAAAATTTAGAAGGGGACAAAGAAGGAGGAGAGAAAGGAGAGGAAGAAGAAGAAGCAAAATAAGAAAAAGAATCAAAATCAACCAAATCAATTGAAGAAAACGTTGCTTTCAAAAAGATACAAATGACATTGATGAACTTGTTAAAACTCTTGAGAGTCTTGGGGTGGATTTCACCAATATTTCTTAGAGTTCCTGTTAAGCTAACAGCCAGTTAAGCTCAAATTGATTTGTATAGGCTTAACAGGGTTGTTAAGCTAACAGGCTGTTTGAGGCTGGAAAGAAGGTTGGTGAAACACACCATTAAACTTACCCTTTAATGTTCCTTTCTTGTTGTACCAAAACTCTTGAACTTATTCACTGTCTGGCTAGGGGACGTTAAACAGAGAGAAGACTAGCGTCTGGCTGTGGGACTATAAACAGGGAGGAGAACAGCTAACCCTAACCAGCCTAGCAAGCTGGCAGTTCCTCAAAGGGTTCTTAGACTAGCGTCTGGCTGTGGGACTATAAACAGGGAGGAGAACAGCTAACCCTAACCAGCCTAGCTAGCTGGCAGTTTCAAAGGGTTTTCTCTGTCTTTAAGGAGACTGGGGTTTTACACTCCATTTGGTGACAAGCTATCTGCCTTCTCATTCATCAGTTATTCAGTGTCATTAAACCTCAACCTCACCTAGCCTGAGTGAGATTGGGAAAATCCACAGGATTGACCGCATAGTCACTTATTGGAATAGGTCACTTGTTACTTAACTTCAGTCATCCACTGGATTTTGGGATCTGGCGCATTCAATGTGCTATCATTACACCGCGCCGTTGGCTTACCTAATATAAATGGTCTGTGGCGTATAATATCTCTAGTAGCGCTGTCAAGCTTTATCGAATTGGCGGAGCGAAGCTTTGCCGCGTTCCTTATTTTAGGTAACACATCGGTTGTAGAAGGCTCGAGCTATCTGTTGTAGAAATCTTGTTCTAACAACAAAATTTCTGTTAACAATCAACTAAATCAAATCAAATATCTGTTAAGAAGAGATTGGGAAAATCCACAGGATTGACCGCATAGTCACTTATTGGAATAGGTCACTTGTTACTTAACTTCAGTCATCCACTGGATTTTAGGATCTGGCGCATTCCATATTCAATGTGCTATCACCACACCGCGCCGTTAGCTTACCTAATATAAATGGTCTGTGGCGTATAATATCTCTAGTAGCGCTGTCAAACATTATCGAATCGGTGGGGCGAAGCTTTGTCGCGTTCCTTATTTTAGGTAACACATCGGTTGTAGAAGGCTCGAGCTATCTGTTGTAGAAATCTTGTTCTTACAACAAAATTTCTGTTAACAATCAATTAAATCAAATCAAATATCTGTTAAAATTTCATCAAAGTAAACCATTGATTTTCACGTTCTATTTCCAGGTCGGCCTCTACTCTTCGTTCATGGCCTGTTTCGTGTACACCATATTCGGTTCCTGTAAAGACTCGGCCATAGGGCCGACGGCCATCATGTCAATTCTGACCCGCGAGAATCTGCACGGCCTCGGGCCGCAATTCGCCGTCTTCCTTACGTTCGTGTCCGGTATTGTACAGCTGTTCATGGGTCTCCTACAATTAGGTGAGTACCCTACATGGCCAAATGGGCATCCAGAACGGTCGACCCGAGACAAACCTACATGGGTGTCTCAAGCTGTGCCCACACATAGTCAGCGGCCTTCGATCAACGGGGTGGATCTATGCTGTCGAGGTAGTGTGTACGGTTTCAGTCGACTTCTCGATCGATGGCCGTCGACTATGTGTGGTTGTGTGGACACAACCATCTGAATCAATTTTCTTCTTCTCCATTTGTTCTTCATTAAGCACTAATCACCCTTTAATCTCTCCAGAACGGTCGACCCGAGACAAACCTACATGGGTGTCTCAAGCTGTGCCCACACATAGTCAGCGGCCTTCGATCAACGGGGTGGATATATGCTGTCGAGGTAGTGTGTACGGTTTCAGTCCACTTCTCGATCGCTGGCCGTCGACTATGTGTGGTTGTGTGGAAACAACCATCTGAATCAATTTTCTTCTTCTCCATTTGTTCTTCAATAATCACCCTTTAATCTGGCCGACGGCCATCATGTCAATTCTGACCCGCGAGAATCTGCACGGCCTCGGGCCGCAATTCGCCGTCTTCCTTACGTTCGTGTCCGGCATTGTACAGCTGTTCATGGGTCTCCTACAATTAGGTGAGTTTACCCTACATGGCCAAATGGCCATCCAGAACGGTCGGCCCGAGAAAAACCTACGTGGGTGTCTCAAGCTGTGCCCACACATAGTCAACGGCCTTCGATCAACGGGGTGGATCTATGCTGTCGAGGTAGTGTGCACGGTTTCAGTCGACTTATCGATCAATGGCCGTTGACTATGTGTGGTTGTGTGAACACAACCATCTGAATCAATTTTCTTCTTCTCCATTTGTTTTTCATTAAGCACTAATCCCCCTTCTGGATTTTATATTATCTTTTCTTTCTGAATTCATATTACATCTTTTCTTGGGAATGACCTAATCTACTGTACCACGCTAGATAATCTTGCCAATAACCCAAGTGTCATAACGGGATTTATGATTAATGCAAAAAACAGGCTGGCATTTCTTGTTTGTTAGAGCAAAAGATCATTCTTACTATAAGCAAAAGCTCTTTATACTCCTAATTATCATAAATTCAATTTCCATTAATTCTATTGTAAATAGATTTCTTCTCCTCCTTCTTCTTCTTCTTCTTCTTCTTCTTCTTCTTCTTCTCCTCCTTTTTCATCATCTTCTTCTTCTTCTTTGTCTTCTTCTGCTTCTCCTCCTCCTTCTTTTTTTCCCCAAAAACTTCCGACGTTTCTCGCAAAGTTCCTAATTTTCTCCCCAAACTTCGATCTAAAAACGTACGGAAATAATCTGTGGGAAATTTTCTTCCCCCGTCAGCGTCTCTTCGCCAAACTTTCAAATCCCTCGACATTTGCCCGTCTGTTTCTCTTCAAACTAGAGTTTTCCTTCGTGGGTCTGCGTTGAAAAGTACAAAATAATCGCTTCAAACTTAGCACCTTCATTCGTGAAAGATGGATGGTGCAGAATCAAGTGTATTCAACCCTATAATGCGAATTCAAGCGTATGCCCTATAATGAGTTTTCTAGTAGATAGTACCTACAGCAACATCAGAAATTAGGGTAGGAGTTAGGGCCCCCACTTCGAGGCTTAAGTGTAGGGGCATACGGCCCTAAAGGATGGGTCAAGCTTCTACGAATCTAAGGCAAGAGAGGACTGTACTCTTGTCTTTACTGCGGGAGTGAAGGAAACATTTAGCTTCATTCCTGCATCATAAACATGGCAGGTGTAATTTCTAGTGGGACATCCCCTCCCCCCTCCCTCCTCCTGAAATACGGCAAATTTTCATTGTCTACTGAACTCATTTCGTTTAAATCAAAGCCGAAGAAGAGTATTGGTGAAAATGGACCTCATCAAATGTAAACTAATCGAATTCCTCCCTTTTCTTTCTTCCCCAGAAAGTGAAAGACATCCCCATTGGTCCTTCCGACACCAAAGAGAAGACCACCCTCCAGAAATTGGCGGCCCAAGTACTCTGGTTCATTTCTACGGCCCGTAACATTCTGGTGGTGATATTCTGCGCCCTGCTCGGTTACTATTATGATGAGACTACACATGGGAAGACACCGTTCAAGTTATCAGGTGAGTTGTGTTTACTACTAGCAGGTTGCCTGTTCTTCGAAAAATTAAATTGATCACAACTCGAAATCGGTTTATATTTCGGCAAAATCCTCTTATAGGTATTGCACATCTAGAACAGATTAGGAATGTTGCTCCCAAATTTCAGCTCTCTGGGTGGTGGGATTCTGGAGATACAGCGGTCAGTGTGTGAATGAGTGAATGAATGCCGCTTTGATTAATAGTAAAGATTGTTTTGGGTACCCCATCCTTTGTGACTGGATTACATGATGCCAGTAGGCAGTCTAGCTCCTGGCATAATGTAAACATCACTGGCGTCCAGTAACATTCCAATCCAGTTGAACTTCTGTACAGCCACAACTACAATTCCAATTGATTCTGCCCAACCATCTACCAACTAGACTGATAGATATATTACTGGATAGCACTAGTGTTTATATCTGCTTTACATAAAGCCAGTAGCTGGAGTACTTCCTGGCGCTGGAGCTAGAGTACGTATAATCCAGCCATAAGGGATGAATTATCCTATTCAACATTCTACATTTACTTGCCTACCACCCTGTATCTTCTGTACTTCTCTATCACCTTATACTTATCTCTATTCACTTTGCACATCAATTTATCACAGACTACATAAAACTTGTAGGTAAATACCTACCTAGGAATCTGAGATGCAAATTCTTATGAACGCCTGAAATCTATTCCTGATTATGCAATGTGCCAAACACAATTAATTGAAAAATCTGAAGGGAACACAATGCCTGGAACTCTAGCATTCATTCCAACTTTCAATTTTAGTAATTTTTCTCGATTTCGCCTAGTCTCGAACCCATAACTCCCTGAATGCCTCTTTAATCTCGGATTTTATATTATCTTTTCTTTCTGAATTCATATTACATCTTTTCTTGGGAATGACCTAATCTACTGTACCACGCTAGATAATCTTGCCAATAACCCAAGTGTCATAACGGGATTTATGATTAATGCAAAAAGCAGGCTGGAATTTCTTGTTTGTTAGAGCAAAAGATCATTCTTACAATAAGCAAAAGCTCTTTATACTCCTAATTATCATAAATTCAATTTCCATTAATTCTATTGTAAATAGATTCTACTACACTACTACAGCATTTATTATTTATGCATTCTTGTATTGTGTTCGTGGATTTCCCTTATCGAACACGTTTTGTTAATCTGACTTTGTGTCGGAGCGGATAGCACGATTAGAAGATCAGAAGTCTTCTAAAGCACGATTCTATGCTTCTTTGCTTGCACGTTTGCAAGGATATTCCATTATTTAGTCTTTGTATTATTGCTGTATTTTGTACCTTTGTACGATGTATCTAGTAGAATGTTATCTGATGTAAGGGATACGATAAGCAGGTCTGGGGATGGTTCTAAGAAAGGAATAATGAAATTAAGCCTGGTCTTATATTCCTAACTCCCCTCTAAACCCCCCCCCCCCCCCAGAACTAGCCCCTCTCCTGAATATCCACAGGTTCTTTATCACAGACTCCGAACCTCCTTTTCCCCCCCTTCATCGGCCCCCACTGGCCCTTTAAGCAACCTTGCCCCTCACCTGATCTTCTCCGCGTTATCATGGCACAGGCTCCGCACCCCTCTTGTCCCCTTCTATGACCCCTACTTTGGGCACACCTAGCAGGAGTACGGGAGTGGTAGGAAGAAGATTAATCTTGTTCGAATGCATTGTATTAGGGCTGCAGAGGTTCCCAAAATATATCCCCTCCCAAAAGAAGGAAACCACAATATACCCTTCAAAGGAATCTACTCGTTATGAATGTCCGCCTGTCCGGTGTGTGTTAAAAAAGAGCTTTGATGGAGGGAACTGGAACTACCAAGGTCTTATCGTTCTGAAAGCGAAGAGGGAAGACAGGATAGGAGAAAGCCAGCCGTTCCGAACCTTGTCTGTTTAGGATAAAATCCGCCCTTTGCGGTAATAAAGTAGCCAAAGGAGCCTACTGTTGTGGTGAAGGGGCTCTAGTCCTATTCGAGTTTCGAGCAGTATGAATAATTGAATATGAGTAAGCACAAAGTTTGAGTAGCACTGCTATAAGCTGTCATTGTATCCCTTGAGACCTAGTTTGGCGTTGTCACACAAAACTTACTCCCTAATTAATTTAGAACCTAACACTTTACATTCCAGCCTCTTCTTCCTTCCTCCTTACCTCCTCCTTCCTCAATCCTCCTTATCTTCTTCTCTCTTTTTCTCTCTTCCTTTTCCTAACTCCCTTCTTCATCTCGCCTTCTCTCCTCTTTTTTTCTTGCTTTCTTTCCCTCTCTCATTTTAGTCTTTTAAGGAGACCTGTCCCTCAATCACTTTCTCATTGTCTTTTTCTCCTTACCTTTCCCTCTCTCTTCTCTGTCTTCCTTTCCTCCTCCTGTTTCTTCCTCTCTTTCTTTCCCTCTATACCTTTTTAATCATTGTCTCCCAAAGTAACAGAGGAATCTATCAAGTTGACACTTTTACTTGTTTCTAACACAAATGGAGCAAGAGAAATGAGAAAGAAGGGAGAGTTTGATTGGAGAGAGAGAGAGAGGGGGGTGTTGGGTTTCTGAAATTTTTGTGGAAGTACCTACAATCTAACCTACTGAACCAAATCTGAAATTTCCGAGATCTCTTCTAGGGTTCTCGGACCGAAATGCTCACGACTTCAAAAGATTCCTATAAATCTGGAAGTGACATCTTCCAGACCACTTTTTAAGAATGCTTCTAGTGTTCTAAATAAGAAAGGTTAGGGAGGAGGTTATCCGAGTCCAGAGGGATATCCAGATGAATTTATGCTGTCTCTCTGAAGACCTCCTACACCAGGCAAAAGGGTACGATCGCTATTGACTATAGCAAGGATACGTGGAAAACCAATTGGATACTAAATCTCAATTCCAGAAACTAAATCTCAATCCCTGTTTATTCCAGGCGATGTCCAGGCCGGTCTGCCCACATTCCAGCCTCCCCCGTTCCATATAGAGGAGAACGGCAAATCCTACAACTTCTTCCAGTTGATATCTGAACTGGGATCTGGGATATTCGTTCTGCCCCTGTTGTCCATCCTGGAGAACATTTCCCTCGCTCAAGTCTTCAGTAAGTAGCACACCTGCAACTAGGGAAGGTCTGTAATTGTACCTTGGTACCGTTTGTACCGCTTTCGCATTACTTCAAGGAGAGAGACCTAGGGAAGGTAGATTACATAGAGAAGGTTGGGGCTATAATATTCGACCAATCAGATTGGCACTATTCGACTTTTAAAATCTAGGCTCTACTATCGGGTGACCAGTTTTCTAAGCGTTTGAGCTGAACTCTGCCATATTTATCAATTTCCTCCTCTCGAATCTTTAGGTTTCTTTTTTGCCAAAGTTTTCACTAAATGAAATTACCGTGCAAAACTGAATTAAATCGATTACCTGCTTCGAAGTGCGGAGGTTTTCCTAGATTAACTTGTAGGCAAGATGCTCATACCCTGCAATACTGAAATTACCTGCTTCGGAGGTATACTTAATAGATTACCTAGTAGGCAAGATGTTGATCTGGGGCTTGGTCAACTCATGTTTCTGGGCGATCTGGGCCCACACTTGAGGAGAGGGAATTTACTTAGCAATGTATGATTACTTCAGTCTAATCATAGTATCATACATATCTCAATCTAACCAGTAACTATACCATCATTTTCTTCCAGGTCAAGGCAAAAGCATCGACGCCAACCAGGAGATGCTCGCCCTAGGGACTTGCAACATAGTGTCCTCGTTTGCCTGTTCCATGCCCGTGACTGGCGCCCTTAGCAGAGGGGCCGTCAACAATGCCAGCGGCGTCAAGACCACTTTTGGTGGAGTCTATACTGGTGAGTGCCAGTCAAGCTTGATTCAAACCCGGTTAGCGCAGTGGTAACGCGCTTACTTGTCTTGCAAAAGATCCCTTGTTCGATCCCCAGTCCTCACCATCACACAAAAAGTTTGCGCTTGTATTTCGATTGCAAATTTTTCAACGGACTGCTTTCTGGATATCAATTTCCTCCTCTCGAATCTTTAGGTTTCTTTTTTGCCAAAGTTTTCACTAAATGAAATTACCGTGCAAAACTGAATTAAATCGGTTACCTGCTTCGAAGTGCGGAGGTTTTCCTAGATTAACTTGTAGGCAAGATGCTCATACCCTGCAATACTGAAATTACCTGCTTCGGAGGTATACTTAATAGATTACCTAGTAGGCAAGATGTTGATCTGGGGCTTGGTCAACTCATGTTTCTGGGCGATCTGGGCCCACATTTGAGGAGAGGGAATTTACTTAGCAATGTATGATTACTTCAATCTAACCAGTAACTATACCATCATTTTCTTCCAGGTCAAGGCAAAAGCATCGACGCCAACCAGGAGATGCTCGCCTTAGGGACTTGCAACATCGTGTCCTCGTTTGCCTGTTCCATGCCTGTGACTGGCGCCCTTAGCAGAGGGGCCGTCAACAATGCCAGCGGCGTCAAGACCACTTTTGGTGGAGTCTATACTGGTGAGTGCCAGTCAAGCTTGATTCAAACCCGGTTAGCGCAGTGGTAACGCGCTTACTTGTCTTGCAAAAGATCCCTTGTTCGATCCCCAGTCCCCACCATCACACAAAAAGTTTGCGCTTGTATTTCGATTGCAAATTTTTCAACGGACTGCTTTCTGGAATTTATTTCTAGTGTACCTACTCGTGTTGACCTACTCTAAATGGGAAGTGTTTTGTCTATTGTTGCCCAAAACATATTTAACGCTGTATAATTTAACTTAATATGATACGTAGATTTTGGAAACAATTTGTCGTTTGGGTAGGTACCTCATACGGACCCTTTTTTTGAGTGAGTTTTCTGAGTGATCATTTGATTAGGTATGTTAACCAACTTACCTTCAATATTATTTCCTCTCTTTCAGGTATTATTGTGATATTGTCCCTCCAATTCTTCACCCCCTACTTCAAGTACATTCCCAAAGCCTCTCTAGCGGCTGTTATCATAGCGGCTGTGGTGTTCATGGTGGAGTACAATGTGGTGAAACCTATGTGGCGAACCAAGAGTAAGTACAAACTGTGACCCGCTTAATTAGTACAATAGTACTAGATCCAGTACATTTTAGTTTCTAATGCCCTCTTTCCTTGTACTTTCTATCACATGAAATAGGAAAATTTAATCATAAAATGATTTGAAAAATGATGTAGCACCCACTCAATTTTTAAGTGAAAAATATAGATGGGGGTGGGTAGGACGGTAGTTATAGGTAAATGGGTGGGTATGTAAATATAGTACCTATGTAAAAAAAGGAAAGGTTTTGTGAGGTATAATAAAATTACCCCCGCCCCTCCCTCCCTTACTCTCTCTCTCACTCTCACCTAACCCCCCCCCCCCAAAAAAAAAAAAAAAAAAAAAAAGGGGGGGGAAGCGAGAGAGAAAAATTTTGCTGACTGTCAAATTTTACAGTTGGTTGGACGAGCCAGACAAAAAAAGATGTCAAGAGAGAAAGAGAGATGAGGAGTACCGAGATGCGGAGAGAGAGAGAGAGAAGAGAGGGTTCAGAGCGCTGAACGGTCAACTTGACTTTTTTCCATCCTGTCACTCTTTCCATTAACAGTTGACATGGTCAAAAAGCAAAGACTGAAAGAGAGGGAGGGAGAGAGAGAGAGAGAGAGAGAAGAAGATGTCACTTTTCTTTGTTATACGACATATAAATAGATAGGTAGGTACGAGAGTCTTTTTACCAGTCCTTATATATAAGAACAACGATTCACTCTTTCACATTCCATATTCACACTCTGACTCGATCTCTAGAACCAAGACAACGTAGGAAAGCTGAACAGTTTGGTAGGAATATTCGAGTTAGTAGTTGCAATAAAGAAAGATTTTGCGAGAATTAAACGATCCGTGAGATATGATGTCAATTTTTCTAATCGTTAAATATCACCATATAAATACACAGGAGTGCAGAACTGCGTAGAGTAACTCGAGCTCGCCTAATATTGAGTTTCGTTTACCATGATAAATACAAGTTCGCCATGCCTTCACAAGTGCATGCCTCGATGGAACTAGCGATACCGAGCGGAAGCTACGGAATTCAGCTAGTACATAATAAATCTAACAGGCATGTAGTATAGGTTACCTAACTACCTACCCTAGCTAGGAATCTGCGATGCAATTCTTATGGAACGCCTGAGAATCTATTCTTGATATGCAATGTGCAAACCACAATGAATAAAAAAATCTGAAGGGAAAACAATGCTTGGGACTCTAAGGCATTCATTTCCAACTTTCAATCTTTAGGTAATTTTTCTCCGATTTCGCCTGAGTCTCGAACCATAACTCCTGTCCTGAATGCCTAAAATTGGACATTCTGAAAATGCTTTGAACGCCAATCAGTTCCTGAGTTATGCTAAATGTGTTAAACAAATAAGAAAGGAAATTGAATTAACCTATTGAGCCTGAAATGCTGTAACATGTCATTCCAACTTTTAATCCTCTACGCTAATTTTTCTCGATTTGACTAGCTCGAACCGTTAACTGCCTGAATACGCCTAAGTATAACCACTTCTGAAATTGCACCATACGGTTAAGACACACCCTGGTTATGTAAATGTTACATAGGAGGGAAATGCTTAGTGGACCCCGAAAAATGTACTGAGAACTTTATAGTACTAGAAACTGATTTTAAAGTGATCTCCTATGGGACAAAGTTTATGTTTGAACACCCTGTATCAAAAACATTAGGAAATGTCACAATACTTCTAAAGATCCACCCTGTAGTAAAGTTCACATGACGTCGGGAATAAGAAGTTCAAGTTTAATAATACTTTATCTTCTGTCTCTCTCCCTTCTTTCTCTCATCTCCCTTTATCTCTCTCTCTCTCTCTCTCTCTCTCTCTCTCTCTCTCTCTCTCTCTCTCTCTCTCTCTCTCTCTCTCTCTCGCTTCCCACTCATGCCAAAGTAAGTAGGTATTTGCATAGTTTTTTTTGCCATCTTTGTTATTCTTTCTCTTTTGTCCTTCTCCCTCTCTTTCTCTCTCATTTTCTTTAGTATGTTTTTTTATCTCTCTCTCTCTCTCTCTTTTATTCTTCTTTCTTTCACTCTCTCTCTCTCTCTCGGTCTCTCATTTTCTTTAGTATATTCTTTTATTTCTCTTTCTTTTCATTCTTCTCTCTCTCTCTCTCTCTCTCTCTCTCGTTTATCTCTCACATACATTCCCGCAGTGTTGGGATTATTTTTTCATTCTTAACACTCAATAAGAGTGCCAAGAGAGAGATAGTCGGGATAGAAAAGTACCTAAATAAGGGGAGAGAGAGAGACAGACAGAGAGAGAAAGAAAGAAATAGAAATATCTGGAGGGAGAAGAAGGAGTAAGAGAATAAAAGAGAAATAGATAGAGAGAGAGAGTGTGAAAGAAAGAGAGGGGAAGATACAGACAGAGAGAAAGAGAGAGAGAGAGAGAGAGAGACAGAGAAAAAAAGAAAGAGAGAGAGAAGAATGGGAGACTAAATTGGAAAAGAACTCTGGATACAAAGTTTTAATGTTTTTCTCGAACTTCTTTCTCCCTCCTCCCCATTTCTTTATGAATCCTTAGAGACATTTTTTTTTTCGGAGGTATACTTAATAGATTACCTAGTAGGCAAGATGTTGATCTGGGGCTTGGTCAACTCATGTTTCTGGGCGATCTGGGCCCACATTTGAGGAGAGGGAATTTACTTAGCAATGTATGATTACTTCAATCTAACCAGTAACTATACCATCATTTTCTTCCAGGTCAAGGCAAAAGCATCGACGCCAACCAGGAGATGCTCGCCTTAGGGACTTGCAACATCGTGTCCTCGTTTGCCTGTTCCATGCCTGTGACTGGCGCCCTTAGCAGAGGGGCCGTCAACAATGCCAGCGGCGTCAAGACCACTTTTGGTGGAGTCTATACTGGTGAGTGCCAGTCAAGCTTGATTCAAACCCGGTTAGCGCAGTGGTAACGCGCTTACTTGTCTTGCAAAAGATCCCTTGTTCGATCCCCAGTCCCCACCATCACACAAAAAGTTTGCGCTTGTATTTCGATTGCAAATTTTTCAACGGACTGCTTTCTGGAATTTATTTCTAGTGTACCTACTCGTGTTGACCTACTCTAAATGGGAAGTGTTTTGTCTATTGTTGCCCAAAACATATTTAACGCTGTATAATTTAACTTAATATGATACGTAGATTTTGGAAACAATTTGTCGTTTGGGTACCTCATACGGACCTTTTTTTTTTAGTGAGTTTTCTGAGTGATCATTTGATAAGCTATGTTAACCAACTTACCTTCAATATTATTTCCTCTCTTACAGGTATTATTGTGATATTGTCCCTCCAATTCTTCACCCCCTACTTCAAGTACATTCCCAAAGCCTCCAACATAGGTAATTAATGTAATTATACATGAAAACATATTAAACAATGTACAAAAACATCGCATTCCTAACTAATAATATAAGTATGACTAATACTCGTACATCTTATCAATATTTTGGCACCTATTAAAGTCAAAACAAGTTTAGTGGAATGTTGTAAACAAAGCAATTGATGAGAATGTAAAAGGGATGGTCGACTTTTGAGGGGTTAAGGAACTTTCTAAACTGATTGAATCAACAACTTGAATGTTTTGACAAAATCCGTTGACAAATTTAAGATGATTTCTAGTTTTTGGATCTTTCAAAAAAATTGATGTATTACAAATTGCAGGTACAGAGCAGGTAGAGAATCAGCTTGATTGAAGAATTGTGTAAGGAAAAGCTTTCTTCTTAGTATCTATGTATGTCCAAGCCTGCTTGTAGATATTATCACTGCAGAAACACCTGATGATAACAGCATTAGAGCATAGCCGCATAGAAGAATTTCAATATGAAATCAGTTTAATAGTCTTAAGCTTAAAGCACTCGTAAAAGAGACAAGAAAACAAGTCCACCAACCAATTCGTCTGGTGGGGAGAACAAGCTGAGAAGAGTTCTGAGAATTTGAAAACAAGAAATACCCAACTTGTATGCAAAGCCAAAAGCTTGTTGGCTCAATCATGAGATGCAAAAAATAAAATTTATTACTTGATAAAAATTGTGGTAGGTACTTTGACTTTTAATTTATTCTCGAAAGTGGAAGAGGCCAAACACTTTTGAGAAGAATTTCAATATGAAATCAGTTTAATAGTCTTAAGCTTAAAGCACTCGTAAAAGAGACAAGAAAACAAGTCCACCAACCAATTCACCTGGTGGGGGGAACAAGCTGAGAAGAGTTCTGAGAATTTGAAAACAAGAAATATCCAACTTGTATGCAAAGCCAAAAGCTTGTTGGCTCAATCATGAGATGCAAAAAATAAAATTTATTACTAACTTGATAAAAATTGTGGTAGGTACTTTGACTTTTAATTTATTCTCGAAAGTGGAAGAGGCCAAACACTTTTACTGCTATCATTTTATTTTAATTTTATGGAATAAAAAATAGAACCGATCAGCCACAATCAGCGAAGTATCTGGAAACATATTATTTTCATCAGTTTTGTCGTACAAATATAAATCCCAAATTGGTAACAGAAAATAGGAGATCCCAAACGATACAAATTGCCCCGCAAAGAGCCCATCTCAAAACTGCTGGTAAAAGAAAATAGAAAATCTCAAACCCCACAAGTTGCTGAAAAACAGCAAAGAGGACATCACAAAACTGCAAAGAGCACATCTCAAAACTGCAAAGAGCCCATCTCAAAACCAGCAGAAATCCCGACCATGGCGACTAAGGATGAGACCTGTCGCGGCAACGAAGCCCTGAACACCGAGCTAAATCTGGCGCTATCCCTCAATCTTCCCCCGGCCGAGCAGGACACGCTGCTCCTAATAATCCGTCGGGGTGGCCTAGACCTAGTCACGCGGGCGCTGTCGTTTCTCCTCGCCTACAACGAAGTGGAATCCCGTGAGTCCGGCCAGGGCAGTGTTCCCCCGCTCCGAGAATTCCTCGCGGACAACTACAACTCGGATGCGGTACGCAAGGAGGATTTTCAGGACGTGATCTTGGAGATTCAGAGCGTCAATAGGAGGATTAACAAGCTGACCAGGATACATCGCATTGTGGACAAGAAGTTGAGAGCGGCGACGAAAGGCAATGTGGAGGAGTTGATGTCGTCTTGTTCAGAAGAGGAGTCGGAGTGAGTTTATTTGGTTGGTAAAAAGATTGATGGCGCCAGTTACCAGAAAAGTCCAGGGGACCAAGGTACAACGGGGGCCAAGGTACGACTAGACACCCTACCTACCTACATAAAACTTGTAGGTAAATAAATATACCTACCTACCTAGGAATCTGAGATGCAAATTCTTATGAACGCCTGAAATCTATTCTTGATTATGCAATGTGCCAAACACAATGAAATAAAAATCTGAAGGGAAAACAAAACAATGCCTGGGATTCTATTAGCATTCATTCCAACTTTCAATCACCTGGTGTAGTAATTTTTCTAGAATTCGCCTAGACTCGAACCCGTAACTCCCTGAATGCCTAAATATGGGACATTTCTGAAAACTGAACCAATCGATTCCTGGTTATGTAAATGTTATATAAGAGGGAAATGCTTAGTGGACCCGAAAAGTGTACTGAGGAACTTTGTAGTACTAGAAACTGATTTTAAAGTGAGATTTCCTATGGAAAAGTTTGTGTTTGAACACCCTGTATAAAAACATTGAAATGTCACAATACTTAAGATCCACCCTGTAGAAAAGTTGACATGACGGGGAATAAGAAGTTCAAGTTTAATAATACTTTATCTTCTGTCTCCTTCCTTCTTTCTCTCATTCCCTTTATTTTCCTCTTCTCTCCCTTTCCTCTCTCTTTCTCTCTCTCTCTCTCTCACTCTTCTTTCATATTCTTTCTTCCTTTTTCTCTCTCTCTCGCTTCCCACTCATGCCAAAGTAAGTAGTTATTTACATCGTTTTTGAGAGAGAGAGAGAGAGAGAGAGAGAGAGAGAGAGAGAGAGAGAGAGAGAGAGAGAGGTTTCATACCTGAACGCCAACTTGACTTTTTTTCCATCCTTGTCACTCCTTTCCATATTACATTGACATGTCAAAAAGGCGAGAAAGAAGAGGAGAGAGAGCGAGAGAGAGAGATAGAGAGAGAGAGAGAGAGAGAGAGAGAGAGAGAGAGAGAGAGAGAGAGAGAGAGAGAGAGAGAGAGAGGGAAAATATGTCACTTTTTCTTTGTTCATACAACATAATAAATAGATAGGTAGGTAGGTAGGTACAAGCACTTTTTTTACCATAAATAAAATCTCACCCACAAGCAGGCATGTAGGTACCTACCTACATAAAACTTGTAGGTAAATACCTACCTAGGAATCTGAGATGCAAATTCTTATGAACGCCTGAAATCTATTCCTGATTATGCAATATGCTAAACACAATGAATAAAAAATCTGAAGGGAAAACAATGCCTGGGACTCTAGCATTCATTCCAACTTTCAATTTTAGTAATTTTTCTCGATTTCGCCTAGTCTCGAACCCATAACTCCCTGAATGCCAAAATATTGGACATTTCTGAAAATTGAACCAATCGATTCCTGGTTATGTAAATGTTACATAAGAGGGAAATGCTTAGTGGACCCGAAAAGTGTACTGAGGAACTTTGTAGAACTAGAAACTGATTTTAAAGTGAGATTTCCTATGGAAAAGTTTGTGTTTGAACACCCTGTATAAAAACATTGAAATGTCACAATACTTAAGATCCACCCTGTAGTAAAGTTGACATGACGGGGAATAAGAAGTTCAAGTTTAATAATACTTTATCTTCTGTCTCCTTCCTTCTTTCTCCCATTCCCTTTATTTTCCTCTTCTCTCTCTTTCTCTCGCTCTTCTTTCATATTCTTTCTTTCTTCCTTTATTTCTCTCTCTCTCGCTTCACACTCATGCCAAAGTAAGTAGGTATTTACATCGTTTTTTTTTTGCCATCTTTGTTATTCTTTCTCTTTTGTCCTTCTCCCTCTCTTTCTCTTTCTCTCTCTCTCTCTCTCTCTCTCATTTTCTTTAGTAGATTCTTTTATTTCTCTCTTTCTTTTCATTCTTCTCTCTCTCTCTCTCTCTCGTTTATCTCTCACATACATTCCCGCAGTGTTGGGATTACCTATTATTATTATTATTATTATTATTATTATTATTATTATTATTATTATTATTATGAGTGATGATGTATTGATGTATTATTATTATGTATTTTTGATGATGTATTGATTATAGTTATTATTATATTATTTTTAAGAGTCGAATAATTAGTGTTTTTCGGAATAGAGATGATGTACCC
>NW_007379117.1:31730-46438 GCF_000475195.1 Diaphorina citri | reverse complement strand
TGGCCCGCATACACATGGAAGTTGGAAATCCCTGCTATAACCATTGCAGTATTGGTTTTATCTTTGCTGATTGCTTGTCCTCCTAAATAATGGATTACTACGGTACGTTGCACATTCAGAATGATCTGTTTTGCTTTGGGATTTTGTGTAGCAATAGTGGGATGTGGGATTTACAGGATAGGACAAAAGTAGGAAACATTTAGTGGGATTTATAGGATAGGACTGGGGGGAAAGCCCTGTGGGGGGGGGGTGGGGGGAATCTCGATAAATTCCCTCTTCCTGTCTTTGCCTGGATGGTCTTCGGTGTCTCTTCCCTTTCTTTCCCTTTTTCTTTGATATCCCAAGGGTCCTTTTCTTTTCCACCTTCTTTTTCTTTTGTCCTTCTTTCTCGCTTTCTCCTCTTCTTTGCCCTCTTTGGTTGCACCTGAGTTGGAAAATAAAAACATTTTTTCATCAAACTTCACATTCTGAGAGAGAAAGAGGGAGAGAGAGAGAGAGAGAGGAGCGAGAGAAAGAGAAAGACAGAGAGAGGGAGTACAGTATAGTTTTTACGGAATTAAATAGCCATCTTGGGAGATGATTCTTTAGTGTAGCTTTGTAGAATCTGCAATACGAACCATAGCAATACCATAACCCAGCGATTTCCAACTAGCAGCCCGCGGGCCACATGTGGGCCACCAGACCATTTTTGTGCCCCGCGAAGCTTTTAGGGTGAGCCCCCTGGGGTCGATTTTTGCTCTTTTACTATGGGGTGGACTCCGAAAATGTGGAGCATCCACCTTTCCCCCTCAAGAAAATCCTGGCCTGCTCCCCTGTGTATGTGGCCCGCGAAGTACCTGCCAATGTAACATGTTGGCCCGCATACACATGGAAGTTGGAAATCCCTGCTATAACCATTGCAGTATTGGTTTTATCTTTGCTGATTGCTTGTCCTCCTAAATAATGGATTACTACGGTACGTTGCACATTCAGAATGATCTGTTTTGCTTTGGGATTTTGTGTAGCAATAGTGGGATGTGGGATTTACAGGATAGGACAAAAGTAGGAAACATTTAGTGGGGTTTATAGGATAGGACAAAAGTAGGAAACATTTACTGGGATTTACAGGATAAGATAAAAGTATTTTATTTTACGTTTATCCTTGTAACTTTTGTGGAGAAATGCTGTGTAACGAACTTATGGATTGCTTTAGGCTGACATTTGGTTTTAGCTTCGCACGCAACCTTAACTATTTCTCTAGCAAGGGAAATTCAGGCTTGTATACCTACTCCCTGTTTAAAGTCCCCCAGCCAGACTAAGCTGGTCTACTCCCTGTTTAACGTCCCCCAGCCAGACCAAGCTGGTCTACTCTATTTAGTGGGGTTTATAGGATAGGACAAAAGTAGGAAACATTTAGTGGGATTTACAGGATAGGACAAAAGTAGGAAACATTTAGTGGGGTTTATAGGATAGGACGAAAGTAGGAAACATTTAGTGGGATTTACAGGATAGGACAAAAGTAGGAAACATTTAATGGGATTTAGAGGATAAGATAAAAGTATTTTATTTTTATTTTACGTTTATCCTTGTAACTTTTGTGGAGAAATGCTGTGTAACGAACTTGTGGATTGCTTTAGGCTGACATTTGGTTTTAGCTTCGCACTCAACCTTAACTATTTCTCTATCAAGGGAAATTCAGGCTTGTATACCTACTCCCTGTTTAAAGTCCCCCAACCAGACTAAGCTGGTCTACTCCCTGTTTAACGTCCATAGTGGGATGTGGGATTTACAGGATAGGACAAAAGTAGGAAACATTTAGTGGGGTTTATAGGATCGGACAAAAGTAGGAAACATTTAGTGGGATTTACAGGATAGGACAAAAGTAGGAAACATTTAGTGGGGTTTATAGGATCGGACAAAAGTAGGAAACATTTAATGGGATTTAGAGGATAAGATAAAAGTATTTTATTTTACGTTTATCCTTGTAACTTTTGTGGAGAAACGCTGTGTAACGAACTTGTGGATTGCTTTAGGCTGACATTTGGTTTTAGCTTTGCACTCAACCTTAACTATTTCTCTAGCAAGGGAAATTCAGGCTTGTATACCTACTCCCTGTTTAAAATCCCCCAGCCAGACTAAGCTGGTCTACTCCCTGTTTAACGTCCCCCAGCCAGACTAAGCTGGTCTACTCTCTGTTTAACGTCTTTAACGTCCCCCAGCCAGACTAAGCTGGTCTACTCCCTGTTTAACGTCCCCCAGCCAGACTAAGCTGGTCTACTCCCTGTTTAACGTTTCCCAGCCAGGTTAGCAACTCCATCATCTGCTTTCAGAGATTGATCTCATTCCCGCTCTTAGCTACTCCATGGTTATTAATTTTTACTATCCCCGCTTTCATCTGCTTTCAGAGATGGATCTCATTCCCGCTCTGGCCACGTTCCTGTCCTGCCTTTTGATCCGCATTGAGATCGGAATGCTCATCGGGGTCTCCATTAACGTCCTCTTCCTTCTGTACGCATCAGCGCGCCCTCGCGTCACAGTCGAGAAGCAGAAACACGAAGCTGGCTTCGAGTATTTGACGATCACGCCCGACCGAGCTCTAGTGTTCCCGAGTGTGGGTTACGTGCGGAATGTAGTGAGCAAGGCGGGACTGAAGGATGGCTATGCGTGCTTGCCGGTTGTCCTGGACAGTACACATATACAGGGGGCGGACTTCACCGCAGCCAAGGTAAGAGTTTCATCAAAATTGCATCTGCCTCGAAATTACCCCAACCCAACCTACATTCTTTGATAGCCTAGCCAGAAATTTCCAACTAGCGGCCCGCGAGCCAGATGTGGCCCGCCAGGTCATTTTGTAGCCCACGAAGCTTTTACAGTGGGCCCCTCGGGCTTCATTTTTGCTCTTTTACTATGAGGTGAACTCCGAAAATGGAGCATCCACCCCCTCATCCCCTCAAGAAAATTTTAGATACGGCTTGGTTCCTGCGAAGTACCTACCAACGTAACATGTGGCCCGCATACACATGGAAATTGGAAATCCCTAGCCTAGGCCGAAGAGTAGGTAAGGGTCATGCTCCCGCCAAGGAATTTTTTCTGAACAGTAATTAAGGACACCTAGGGGACTCTATGGCAAAAACTAAGAGCAACGGAGTGTTAGAACAGGAATTAGGTCAGACCAAAACTCTGTGTAAATTTAGTACCCATATTTATGTGATTTTGGTCGACCACACGATGCTTCTGAGCTGGAAAACTACACCGAAAATTCCCAGAGAAAGGAAGAAGAAGAAGCTAAAAAGTAGGTACAAGCGCAACTTTCCTTCCACCTCCCGTGAGAGCAGAGGAAACAATGTTTTTAATGTACGAGCTTTTAATTTCTTAACAAAAACTTTCTAAAGTTCTTTTTTTTTGCAGCAGCAAAACTTGTGCCAATTCATCAAGTTTTTCTCAGAAGAAAATGAGAAAGAGCTTTCTTTTTTAAAACAAAACTGAAAATAAATGAGGAATAAATTTTTCTCGTTGTCTAAAACACACAATGAAAAAGTGTAGCACTACTTGTCTATGCAAGATTTAAAACAAAAGGTGTGTTTCATACGATGCTGATTACTTACCTAGTACAAATTTAAACGTAGGTACCTGTAATACCTACTTTGGAAAAATATTAGGAAACTGAGAACACCTCGTAGGTATAACGGCACATGACTAAATAAACACCTATATTTAGGAACAAAATACTGGCTCTCAGCAAGTGCTCAAGCATCAATTCCAAACATCTGATTGGCCAAAATTTGCTTGAGACTGATCTGAGACCGAGAATTTTTGTTCATAAATATGAGAGGGATCCGACTGTGTTACGGTGTGTCCAAACATAGTCGACCAGCCGTCAATCCACATCGATGCACAATAAGTTCTCGTCGATCGATGATCGTTCGACGGCCGTCGACTTTCCCGAATTTTCTTTCTGTCTCTCTTTCTCTCCCGCTCCCTCCATCCAACCCTATTTTTTTTCTTCCTTTCCTGCGTTAATCACTCTTTTCTCTCTCCCTCTCGCTCTCTCTCTCTTTCTCTCTATCCCTTCTCTCTATAATTATTCTCTTTTTTTCTCCCTTTATACTTCTCCTTCTCATCATTTTCCCCTCATTCCATCCTTCCCCGTTTATCTTCCACTGCATTCCCCTTCCCTTTTTTTTTTCACTTTTTCCCTCAAGTTTTATTTATTTATTTCGTATCTCATTTTCTTCATTACTTGCACTATCTTTTATTTCTTTTGTTTTTATCACTATCCTCTTTCTAATTAGATAGTGTGTTCTTCGTTGTAATTATATTTCTCTTATTTCCTTACTTCTTCTCCTCCTCCTCCTCCGTCTTCTTCTTCTACTCTTTTTTTACTTGTCTGACCGTGAAATTCTAGTGGAAATTAACATGGACACTGTTCTTTTTTTTTTTTAGAAAAACGAAACTCAGAAATGGGACAGAAGAAAATTGTAGCACTACTTGTCTATGCAAGATTTAAAACAAAAGGTCTGTTTCATACGAGGCTGATTACTTACCTAGTACAAATTTAAACGTAGGTACCTGTAATACCTACTTTGGAAAAATATTAGGAAACTGGGAACACCTCGGAGGTATAACGGCACATAACTTGTCTGACAGATCTAGATCTGTCTTCCGACTTCAGCGTTCAAACCGCGTCTACGAGACCTATGTACTTATAGTTCATCCAGATCAATGTGACAGCAACGAGTCATCAACCCAAAATGAAGGAACCAATCACATTGCAGGAAATCCTTACATTGTTGCAATTGAGGTAAAGGTCTATTTTTGATAAACTCTCTCTTGAGATAATGCAGAGGTAGCTCTAAGTTCAGAGGTTGGATTCCAGAACAGGTAAGGTGGACATCACCTTACCTGACTTTGTTTCACTGTCGGAGGAAGCACTGTGCAATATACCTTCCCCTTTCTCTACCATTGCACATGTGACATGTTTGGCAACAATGCCTATTTTTTTGCTGTCACATTGATCTGGACACACTATAGGTTGGAATGTTGGAAGCTACACACGTTCTGGTGGTTTGACAGACTTACCTCACGTCAGGTACGTAGGGTTTAGTAATGGAACGGGGATTTATGGTTTTGAGGCCAGCCTTGTTAGCTTTTAGGGTACCACGTCTGCCTTGTAAGTGCTAGGTCCTGGGCTCGATTCCCGCTCAGTGTATCTATATTGTCCACAATTGTGTTAGGCCGGTCATCTGCATATAGATCTTGACAATATTCTTTCCATCTATTTAGAATTTGTTTTGGATGAGCAATGAGTCATCAACCCAAAATGGAGGAACCAATCAGATTGCAGGGAATCCTTACATTGTTGCAATTGAGGTAAAGGTCTATTTTTGATAAACTCTCTCGTTAAAATGCAGAGGTAGCTCTAAGTTCAGAGGTTTGATTCCAGAACAGGTAAGGTGGATATCGCCTTACCTGACTTTGTTTCACTGTCGGAGGAAGCACTGTGCAATATACCTTCCCCTTTCTCTACCATTGCACATGTGACATGTTTGGCAACAATGCCTATTTTTTTGCTGTCACATTGATCTGGACGCACTATAGGTTGGAAGCTACACACGTTCTGGTGGTTTGACAGACTTACCTCACGTCAGGTACGTAGGGTTTAGTAACGGAACGGGGATTTATGGTTTTGAAGCCAGCCTTGTTAGCTTTTAGGGTACCACGTCTGCCTTGTAAGTGCTAGGTCCTGGGCTCGATTCCCGCTCAGTGTGAACTTTAATCTTAACTGATAAGGTTCGTCTCAGAACGGCTGACTTTCTCCTATCCTGTCCTCCTCTCTTAAATTTCGTAACGATAAGACCTAATTCCGTATCTGATAATTTTATTTTCTTAAGCTCAAAGTGTGTGACATTGGTGTGAAATCGCCTTTCACATTTTTCCCGGTTGTTTATTGTTTCTTTATTTTTCTTTTGTTACGCAAAGATAAAGACAGCTTAAGCGTTTCTTCAATAAGTAATATTGTTTCTATTTGCCCTCCTTTTTTTCAGGACAACAATGGGTTATTTCTCTCTTTCTATCTTATCTTTAAAAAATAATCATAAATTTCTACTACCTAGTACCTATAGTTTGCCAAAGTCTACATAGGTACTTAACAATAATAAGAAGTGTCCAAAAGATAAAGACAGCTTAAGCGTTTCTTCAATAAGTAATATTGTTTCTATTTGCCCTCCTTTTTTTCAGGACAACAATGGGTTATTTCTCTCCTTCTATCTTATCTTAAAAAAAGTAAAAAAGAAATAATAATAATAAATTTCCACTACCTAGTACCTATAGTTCGCAAAGTCTACATACTTAACAATAATAAGAAGTGTCCAAAAGTACTTTTTTTTACTGTGGAATCATTTTTTGCTCATCTTTTACTCTTTTTCGTGGCTTTCCAGGGCATCAGTTCGCTGATCGAAGACTTCGTGATGCGACATCAGGACCTGATCTTTTACAATCTGAGGCCGAGTGTGGTGGACATATTCCAGGGTGTGCAACCCAAACAGTTCAAACATTGCCAGACCGAGGAGCAGTTGCACGACTGTCTGAAAGGTGAGAAATCACTTCCAAATACAATCTTTTTAGGTTTTTAGGCGACTTTCCGAGTGGTTAGCACCCAAATGGGGACCACAAATTGGTGACCATTTGGACAATCGGGTGCTGTAGACTTCTCCCGGCTCTAGTCAGGTTGGCCTTTGTGGATAAATTCCCCGTCACTAAAAACATTAGCAGTTATACAGTGACGAAAGGGTTAAAGCTCTATCAACACTCTCTATGGTTGGTAGCGCGTCTGCCTTGTGAGCGCTAGCGGGTTCGATTTCCACCCGGGGCGGATTTTATATTGAACCAATAATGTTCGTTCTCAGAGCGGCTGGCTTTCTCCTGTCCTGTCTTCGTCCTCTCTTCGATTGCGGGACGATAAGACCTTAGCAGTTACCTCTATTAGCAGTTACAGTTACCTCTATTAATGAAGAGGAGCTCTATTAAACTGTTGGTATAAGGGAACAACTTGTTCTAAGCTGACAGTCTAAACCTCTTGAAAAAATTAACCTTCTCTCATCTGTTTGTCTTATTCTCCTTCCAGAGTCCTATCTGAGGTCGTTGCAAAACCGACCTGTCGAGAAGAGGTGATCTGTGTACCAAATTGGGAGAGCACCAAATCCGAACAAAGCGAACTCCCCACATGCTACACCATCCAGAATCTCAACCTCGACTTTCAAATAGTGGCTCAGAACGCCAAGTTGAAAGACAATCGGGAAAGCCAAACTGTGTTATTTTTTGCTCTTTTTATAGATTTAAGACTTTTTTTTTAGATTTTAAGTTCTGATATTTTTACTGTAAGAAACTAGTAATTATTTATAAGTTTGAATGTTTGTGTAAACTTGAAAATTTTTAACTAGTGATACACGAAAGGGACGAGAAATTTCTTGTTTCTTCTTATAGCGAAAATTGCGAGACTAAAAAGGGATTTTGTCTCGTCTTTCCTGTATCACTAATTTTAACGAAGATATTGTAGATAGGGTCGTAGGTAACTACCTATTTTTGTTAGGTAGGTTGTGTGGGTACCTATTTTTTGTGACCTTTTAGAATAAGAAAAAAATCTCCAACACTTCACTCTACGTACGTGTAGTTAAGGTAGTGTGGGGTAGATAAAAAGGTGCCTTTTCTTTAAGATATGGGACTTATCTCAAAATTACCCCAACCCACCCTATTTTGTACATTATTTCAATATCATGAATGCGAGATTTTTGAGTTAAGATATGCATTTCATTTCATAATACATTCAGGGCAAATATTTACTTCTTCCAAAACCACTCTTTGTTGTTGTTTATTGTTGTGTTGTTCTTTCGAAACAACTAGGTAACATTGTTGGTCTAACAACAAAAAGTTGGCAAAATAAGAAAACACGCGTTGGTAGAGTGTTTTTTTTTCAGACTAGAAATTTCACAGAAAACTGCGATGCTTCTCACAGAAAACTGCGATGCTTCTTCCTTCCTTTCTCTCTCTCTCTCTCTCTCCCTCCCTCCCTCTCCCTCTCCCTCTATCTCTCTCTCTGTAAAACTTTAAAATGCAAGTTATGTACTTTTTCAACTCTTCATCTTAGAAGAGAAGAAAAGTGGAAGTACCTGTATCGTCTGACACCATTTTATTAACTTTCTTTGTATTTGACTTTAACGATAATACCTCTATGTTTTGCAAGCTCTGATTTCTGAGAAAAAAAATATCCCATTTTGTGTGGGTACCTACATAGGTAGGTACATAATTTATAGATATTTGTGTAGGTTTAGAGACCTACACTAGAGAGAGGGAAGATGTGCCTATATCAAGATGATATTGGTACATTAGCCATTAGCCCTAACCTAATATCTACCCCAACGAAGTAAGAGTATGTATGTACGTAATACCATTACAGCAATGATTTTTATTGATTTCTATTTGAAATTATTCAAATAATATTATTTTGTAAATAATAAAATAAATAATTGTCATTTTATATTGACATCGGATTGACCATGAACTTATTTGTGCTTTTTTATTTATTTCTATTTTTACTTCTTCTTCTTCTTCTTCTTCTTTTTCTTATTTATTTTCTTTCTTTCGTAGCGATGTTTGACAAAGGATTAAGGGGGGGGGGCGAGATATATGAATAATTAGTTTATCAAACCATCTTTATCGATAAAAGTTCGATTCAAGGTTTCCTTCATACAAAGAATTGATGTTAAGTCGGATTTATTTCAGTGTTGTACCTGCCTCGGCACCATAAAGTCGGCTATAAAATATGTCAGTAGATACGAGAAGAAGTGGGTCAATTTTACGAGCTTATTGTTTATAGGGCCGTAAATCTTACCACTAAGTCCTTCTCGCCCTTCTTTATCCTCTACTCCTCCATTTACACTACCAGGGGAGAGAATGATAGAGGACTTTCAGACCAGAAAAGAAGAGGAGGAGAAGGAGAGAATTTAGAAGGAGCAGGAAACGATAGTAAAGGGTAAGAATTAGCAGGAATAGAAGAATAAGAAGTAGTAGAAGAAGAAGAAGAAGAAGAAGAAGAAAGATAAAAGAGGTAAAGAGGAAGACTGAAGGAGAGTGAACCTAAAAGAAGAGGGGTAAAGCAATGATAAAGGGTACAAGAAGGAGTGAATCTAGAGAGAATGTTGAAGTGTTGAAGGAGTAGAAAAAGGAGTAGGAAACGATAAAAAAGGAAAAAGAAGTGGAGAACTGGCGGAAAGGAGTGAGGAGTAAAAAGGATAGGGGACAAAATGGAAGGCGAAGAGAGGAACATTAGGGATAATAAAGGTTTGCCCACGTTGTAAAAGGGGAAATAGGAGAAGATAACATATGAAGTGGAAGAAGAAGAAGAAGGAGGAGAAGAAGAAGAAGAAGGAGGAGGAGAAGAAGAAGAAGGAGGAGGAGGAGGAGGAGAAGAAGAAGAAGGAGGAGGAGAAGGAGAAGGAGGAGGAGAAGAAGAAGAAGAAGACGAAGAACAGGAGGAGTGTTGAAGTAGTAGAAAAAGGAGTAGGAAACGATAACAAAAGGAAAGAGAAGTGGAGAACTGGCGGAAAGGAGTAAGGAATAAAAAGGATAGGGGACAAAATGGAAGGCGAAGAGAGGAACATTAGGGATAATAAAGGTTTGCCCACGTCGTAAAAGAGGGGAAATAGGAGAAGATAACATATGAAGTGGAAGAAGAAGAAGAATAGGAAGAGGAGAAAGAAGAAGGAGGAGAAGAAGAAGAAGACGAAGAAGAGGAGGAGGAGGAAGAAGAAGAAGAAAAATAAGATGAACGGCAAGCTTATATGGAGGAAGAGGAGGAGAGGAATAAAAGAGAGGAGGAGAAGGAGAAGAAGCAAATATGGAGAGAGGAGACGAGGAACGAGGGAGCAATATAAAATGGTCATTTTCTGAGTGTATAAACAAAGTACGTATAAAATGATATAAAGGGATTGTCGAAGGAAATGATGCGTTGGAAAAGCAATTTGAGCAATATTGTTTCTGGGAGAAGATTTCCCCATTTATGTACGCTTTATAAACTTCATATTGTAGGTATGTTATAGGTACAAATTTACCTATAAAATTCATATGCTTAGGTAGGTACTTATATAGGTTTAAATTATGTTGAGATAGGGTATACTGAGCAAAAAATTGCATATGCCTGCATTTTTTTTCTTACCTTGGAATATTATTTCATATCCCTATGGCTATCAGGGAACGAAAAGTTTGCCCAGAAGATTTTCGCCCTGGATTCAATCCTATCACCTCCGGGTTTTTAACCCCTGAGCAAAAGAGGTGCTGGGTAGACCATCTGTTACATCCTGTACAAGTATTCAAAATAGATCGCGTTTTATACTCTAGGTACGAGAGTAGGTACCTATAGGTAACTATCAATTGCATATATTCTACCCTCTAATCTGAACGTGCAATACCCGTATAATAAATCTCCCATCTCCCCCCTGCAAAGGTGTCGGGTATGCAACACCCATTGCATCCGGTCAGCAAATGAACGGTCATCGATAGATAGGAGAGAGAGAGAGAAAGAGAGAGAGGGAGGGAGAGAGCAAACAAATCACGTAATGGTGAGATAAAAGGAGGGGGAAAAAACAAACATTAAAATGCATGCCCCTCCCCTACCCTCACCAAAGTTTCTCAGTCCCCAGCCCCACCGATCTAGTCCCCCTCCGTCCCCACGAAACCCCTTCCCGTCCCTAGGAGCCCCCGCCGAACCACCTCAGTCCCCAACGATCTAGTCCCCCGTCCCCACCAAACTAGCCCCTAGTTGTCCCCACATAAAATATCCGATTACGCAAAGGGTCACAAATCTCCAACGGCCAAACACAAATAATAAAACGGGGATTTAAACAAATTTATAGGGTAGGGAGAGAGAGGGAAGGGAGGGGGACGAAGAGAATGAGGGAGAGAGAAAATGAGAAAATAAAGTAATAGAGGTGTTTGAGTGTAAGAGAGAGAAAATAATGAGAGATAGAAAGAGAGAGAGTGAGAGAGAGATAAAGTTAGAGAAATAAAGAAGGAGAGGTAGGGAGGAAGAAAGAAGGAGAGAGAGAGAGAGGGGGGGGAGGAGGGAGGGAGAGAGAAAGTGATAAAGATCAAGCGCCAAAGGGAATAGAACGCACATAAAGAACAGACATTGCTAGGCCAGCCCCTCTTCAATCCTAGACCAGCCGCTCTTCAATCCTGGCGCCGTCCCTCCGCACACTGGACTACTTCTGTACGCGTTCTTTCCCGCACCAACTGTCCCGCATGGACCGGGTCCTGTGGTACATCACCCCGTTCTCGGCCTCCCTCTCGCTGCTCATGGTCCTCACGTCGATACTCACCGGCCATTGGCTGACGACGACCGAGAAGATGCTTAACGGCACGGCCTCCGGCCTCCGACAGCTGAGCTACGTGGAGAAACACACCGTGTCCGGCCTCTGGACCCTGTGTGAGTCGGACTTTGTGAGAGGTAAGAGTTTTGGTAGAGATGACTTGACTTACCTACACTGGTTTCTTTTGTGATAGGTAATTTTTGGAGGAAATGTGTTTTTCTTCTTCCTCTTCTTCTTTTTTTTGGGGGGGTATCCCCTGGGTCTCTTGAAGAAATTAATGTTGTCTTCTGCGTGTAAGCGCAGATACAGAACAAGAAGTTATAGACCACGACCTTAGTCTTTAGAGAAAATTGATGGAGAAGGGAGGAGACATTTGAGGAGGGTAACGCAACCCCAAACAAGATTACCATAAGGTGTATTGGTAGAAGAAGAAGAAGACATAAAGAAGTTATAATATTGTACTCCATTCCATTTGATTATTCATTCCTGATCATTTCCATTCTACCACTCCTGATTATTCTAAGCAGAACCATTCTTCCTGTGTTACGTTCACTTTGTATTCCCTGTCGTTTAGCCCCCGATCCAGAAATAATTATGCTAAATTTTCCCCAGTGCTATCTGCTATCCCTCTGAGTTATGCTAAAATGACATTATACACAGCATTTCTTATTACACAGAGGAGCATTTTCTTTACAGAATAGCATTTTTATTTCACTGAGCAGCTTCTACTGTTTCCCCATGTTCAATAATAATTTTAAATTCAAACTTATGTTTTCCTTATTTAAATTTCTGTATGAATAAGAAAGTCTGTTACTTTATTTGGCAGCACCAGATCGCTAACCCTTCTTCGCCTTTTTATTACTTACCCGATCTCTCGATTTCTCCATTCTTTCCTCCCTTCTTTCCCGAATTTTCTTTCTGTCTCTCTTTCTCTCCCGCTCCCTCCATCCAACCCTATTTTTTTTCTTCCTTTCCTGCGTTAATCACTCTCTTTTCTCTCTCCCTCTCGCTCTCTTTCTCTCTATCCCTTCTCTCTACAATTATTCTCTCTTTTTCTCCCTTTATACTTCTCCTTCTCATCATTCTCCCCTCATTCCATCCTTCCCCGTTTATCTTCCACTGCATTCCCCTTCCCTTTTTTTACTTTTTCCCTCAAGTTTTATTTATTTATTTCGTATCTCATTTTCTTCATTACTTGCACTATCTTTTATTTTTTTCTTTTGTTTTTATCACTATCCTCTTTCTAATTAGATAGCGTGTTCTTCGTTGTAATTATATTTCTCTTATTTCTTTACTTCTCCTCCGTCTTCTTCTTCTACTCTTTTTTTACTTGTCTGTTTTTTTTTTTAAACAAGATACTTTGTTTTATTCATATAACATACAACATAACAGAAAACAAGCAACAAACAAAAGATATTAGGTACCTAATTGAAATAAATATTTTGCCAAAATACAATACTGCTGCCGCCCATCAACTGTGTCTTGTTTTCTTGTTTATGCATTCGTAGTTATAAAAAAAAAAACCAATGTGCCTAGGCATGTGTTGGGTCTTTTTTTTATTAAATATTTATTTATAATTTATTTACATGATTATCTTTCAAGTTGTTGTGTGTTTGTGTCTTTATAGTATTTGTGAGTCTATATTCAATTTCTCTCTTCCGAGATGTAGATGTACTTTTTTATTCTTCTTTTTTATAAGTATAGGTATTACAGTTTTTGGTTAATCAGTTTACTCTTTTTCGTGGCTTTCCAGGGCATCAGTTCTCTGATCGAAGACTTCGTGATGCGACATCAGGACCTGATCTTTTACAACCTGAGGCCGAGTGTGGTGGACATATTCCAGGGTGTGCAACCCAAACAGTTCAAACATTGCCAGACCGAGGAGCAGTTGCACGACTGTCTGAAAGGTGAGAGAAGAATAATCAAAATCTTAATCAACCCCTTAAGGACTGGATTTATTTATTTATTTTATTATTTTTTTCTTAAAATTTTCAATGAACCGATTAAAATTTTGAACTGACAGGATAAAAACAAACATTTTTGTTCTGGAACCATTTTGATATCACTTACCGTTCTCAAGATACAGCGTGTGACATACACGTCACACTAGGCTCTTGTGATATAGAGACAGATCTCGATATAACGTAATCCAAGGGGAATCCCAGTTGGTTCCCGGTTTTGAGAGGATCTAAGTAGGTACTAATAGGGAAGAAATCATCCAAGTCATTATAGGTATTCGATACCCACCTGGTAGTAAGCCCGGGAGCCCGGGACCAAATTATTGGTCGTTGGACTCTCAAAACCCCATGACCCAACTCGTAGTCAACTAACATAGAAAGGTCAGATGTCAATACCTTTTTAACTACCTACATAAGTTTACTTATTTTTTTAACCTTCTCTCATCTGTCTGTCTTATTCTGCTTTCAGAATCCTACCTGAGGTCGTTGCAAAACCGACCCATCGAGAAGAGGTGATCTGTGTGCTAAATTGGGAGAGTACCAAATCCGAACAAAGCGAACTCCCCATGTGCTACACCATCCAGAATCTCAACCTCGACTTTCAAGTAGTGGCTCAGAACGCCAAGTTGAAATACAATCGGGAAAGCCAAACTGTGTTATTTTTTGCTCTTTTTATAGATTTAAGACTTTTTTTTTAGATTTTAAGTTCTGATATTTTTACTGTAAGAATATAGTAATTATTTATAAGTTTGAATGTTTGTGTAAACTGGAAATTTTTTAACTTGTGATACACGAAAGGGACGAAAGGGAAATTTCTTGTTTCTTCTTATCGCGAAAATTGCGAGGCTAAAAAGGGATTTTGTCTCGTCTTTCCTGTATCACTAATTTTAACGAAGATATTGTAGATAGAGTCGTAGGTAACTACCTATTTTTGTTAGGTAGGTTATGTGGGTACCTAATTTTTGTGACCTTTTAGAATAAGAAAAAAATCTCCAACACTTCACTCTACGTACGTGTAGTTAAGGTAGTGTGGGGTAGATAAAAAGGTGCCTTTTCTTTAAGATATGCGACGTATCTCAAAATTACCCCAACCCACCCTATTTTGTACATTATTTCAACATCATGAATGCCTCTACTCTCTCTTCCTTCGCTTCTTCGGTACGCGGTCAAAAGACGACTTAAGAATCAGACTTTTTTTTTTTTTTTTTTTTTTTGAGATGGTTTGCGCACCAAAACGAATAAAACGGTTGAAAAACGAAGAATCTGATTGTTACGAATGGATCAACAAAGCTTTCTTGTTGTGTTGTTATTTGTTGTTGTTGTTTCTCGACCAAGAAGCCTTCTTCTTTATAACGGGACGTTACAATAATACTTTACTTTACGTATATAGGAATTGAGTTTTTTAGAG
>NW_007379117.1:653-26217 GCF_000475195.1 Diaphorina citri | reverse complement strand
TGTTTTTTTTTTTTTTTTTTTTTTTTTTTTTGTAGGCGAAACCAAAAGTGACCACTGATTGAGAGGCTGACGAAAAACGCTGACCCCGTCTGTACACGGTTAAAGGCGAAGAAGAAGATTGCTGAATTTTAATTGTGTTGAGCATACTTTAGTGCTTGTAACAATAATTATCGTTCCCCACTTGGGGGAGGAAATAGTTAACCCTAATTATTGCAAGGTGTAGTGCTGCCTTTAATAATAAAAATAATAGACTCTTGAGTGGAAGGCAACCACTAGGCGAGGTTAACGCCTTAGGCGTTCTCTACCACCTAACCCTTAGAGCTCTATTATTATGTGGTCAAATTCTCAAATAAATGAGGATAAAATTCCATACCTCGGCTGGGATCGAACCCACGCCCTCCTGATTACCAGGCGAGCGTCTTGATCACTACGCCACCGAGGCAGGTATAAAGGGAGACTATAATATATTATGTGGACACACTTTAAGGGTGTGGGAAAATTCCGTCTTTCATATATTTTTTTTTTTTTGCTCCTAGTGTCATATTGGTTTGTTTGCTTTACGTGTCCGTGAGATAGACTTATGTTGGATTTCACCAATGACTTAACGAGAGATAGAGTTATGAAATAGGTAACTACAAAACTTATTACCTTTATATGATACAATGGATACACGTTCTGTACCATTGTATCATATAAAGGTAATAAGTTTTGTAGTTACCTATTTCATAACTTTATAACCTAGGATGTCTAATATAAACATATTTAATAATAATTAACGAGAGATTTCACTAATGAGAGAATTTTTAACCATTAAAAAAAGAGTTTTTAATGATCCAAACAGGAGTTTTCAAAAAGTCCTCCCTTTTGGATCATTAAAAGCTCCTTTGATTATTAAAATCTCTTTTCTCCTTTTTATTAAAAACTTCTTTTCGAATCATTAAAAAATCTCCCATTAGTGAAATCTCTCATTAAGTCATTGGTGAAATCCACCAATAGTGTGAAATCGCCTTTCACATTTTCCAATTTTACGAGCTTATTGTTTATAGGGCCGTAAATCTTACCACTAAGTCCTTCTCGCCCTTCTTTATCCTCTACTCCTCCATTTACAATACCAGGGGAGAGAATGATAGAGGACTTTCAGACCAGAAAAGAAGAGGAGGAGAAGGAGAGAATTTTGAAGGAGGGGGAATTTTGAAGGAGCAGGAAACGATGGTGAAGGGCAAGAATTAGTAGAAATAGAAGAATAAGAAGTAGTAGTAGTAGTAGTAGTAGAAGAAGAAGAAGAAGAAGAAGAAGAAGAAGAAGAAGAAGAAGAAGAAAGATAAAAGAGGTAAAGAGGAATAGGTACTCAAGGAGGGTAAACCTGCCTCGGTGGTGTAGTGGTCAAGGCGCTCGCCTGGTTAACAGGAGGGCGTGGGTTCAATCCCAGCCGAGGTATGGAATTTTATCCTTAATATAATTTGAGATTTTGACCACAATAATAGTGGTAGCCTACTGCTGGAGTAAAGGGACTTTTCAGTCCTATGCCAGCAGAATAAATAAGCACTATTATTATAAACCTGAAAGAAGAGGGGCAAAGCAATGATAAAGGGTACAAGAAGGAGTGAATCTAGAGAGAATGTTGAAGTGTTGAAGGAGTAGCAAAAGGAGTAGGAAACGATAATAAAGGAAAGAGAAGTGGAGAACTGGCGGAAAGAAGTAAGGAGTAAAAGGATAGGGGACAAAATGGAAGGCGAAGAGAGGAACATTAGGGATAATAAAGGTTTGCCCACGTCGTAAAAGGGGGGAAATAGGAGAAGATAACATATGAAGTGGAAGAAGAAAAAGAAGAAGAAGAAGAAGAAGAAGAAGAAGAATAGGAAGAGGAGAAAGAAGAAGAAGAATAGGAAGAGGAGAAAGAAGAAGAAGAGGGAAGAGAAGAAGAAGAACAAAAAGAATAAGAAGGAGGAGAATAGGAAGAGGAGAAAGAAGAAGAACAAGAAGGAGGAGGAAGAGAAGAAGAAGACGAAGAAGAGGAGGAGGAGGAGGAGGAGGAGGAAGAAGAAAATAAGATGAACGGCAAGCTTATATGGAGGAAGAGGAGGAGAGGAATAAAAGAGAGGAGGAGAAGGAGAAGAAGCAAATATGGAAAGAGGAGACGAGGAACGATGGAGCAATATAAAATGGTCATTTTCTGAGTGTATAAACAAAGTACGTACGTATAAAATGATATAAAGGGATTTGTGGTGGACATATTCCAGGGTGTGCAACCCAAACAGTTCAAACATTGCCAGACCGAGGAGCAGTTGCACGACTGTCTGAAAGGTGAGAGAAGAATAATCAAAATCTTAATCAACCCCTTAAGGACTGGATTTATTTATTTATTTTATTATTTTTTTCTTAAAATTTTCAATGAACCGATTAAAATTTTGAACTGACAGGATAAAAACAAACATTTTTGTTCTGGAACCATTTTGATATCACTTACCGTTCTCAAGATACAGCGTGTGACATACACGTCACACTAGGCTCTTGTGATATAGAGACAGATCTCGATATAACGTAATCCAAGGGGAATCCCAGTTGGTTCCCGGTTTTGAGAGGATCTAAGTAGGTACTAATAGGGAAGAAATCATCCAAGTCATTATAGGTATTCGATACCCACCTGGTAGTAAGCCCGGGAGCCCGGGACCAAATTATTGGTCGTTGGACTCTCAAAACCCCATGACCCAACTCGTAGTCAACTAACATAGAAAGGTCAGATGTCAATACCTTTTTAACTACCTACATAAGTTTACTTATTTTTTTAACCTTCTCTCATCTGTCTGTCTTATTCTGCTTTCAGAATCCTACCTGAGGTCGTTGCAAAACCGACCCATCGAGAAGAGGTGATCTGTGTGCTAAATTGGGAGAGTACCAAATCCGAACAAAGCGAACTCCCCATGTGCTACACCATCCAGAATCTCAACCTCGACTTTCAAGTAGTGGCTCAGAACGCCAAGTTGAAATACAATCGGGAAAGCCAAACTGTGTTATTTTTTGCTCTTTTTATAGATTTAAGACTTTTTTTTTAGATTTTAAGTTCTGATATTTTTACTGTAAGAATATAGTAATTATTTATAAGTTTGAATGTTTGTGTAAACTGGAAATTTTTTAACTTGTGATACACGAAAGGGACGAAAGGGAAATTTCTTGTTTCTTCTTATCGCGAAAATTGCGAGGCTAAAAAGGGATTTTGTCTCGTCTTTCCTGTATCACTAATTTTAACGAAGATATTGTAGATAGAGTCGTAGGTAACTACCTATTTTTGTTAGGTAGGTTATGTGGGTACCTAATTTTTGTGACCTTTTAGAATAAGAAAAAAATCTCCAACACTTCACTCTACGTACGTGTAGTTAAGGTAGTGTGGGGTAGATAAAAAGGTGCCTTTTCTTTAAGATATGCGACGTATCTCAAAATTACCCCAACCCACCCTATTTTGTACATTATTTCAACATCATGAATGCGAGATTTTTGAGTTAAGATATATGCATTTCATTTCATAATACATTCAGGGCAAATATTTACTTCTTCCAAAACCACTCTTTGTTGTTGTTGTTTATTGTTGTGTTGTTCTTTCGAAACAACTAGGTAACATTGTTAGTCAAAAAAAAAGGACTGTGTGAGCAACAAAACAATCTACGGACATGGAACAAGTTTTTCGTCGGTCAAAAGGGAAAATGAAAAAGTTGCACTTTTTCCCCCGGCACTTGCCCCGTTTTGTAGTTTTTTCCCCTCAGTCTGTGGGGAAGTTTTTCAGAGAGATTCGAACGTTCGGGCTGTGAAGACGCGAGTTTTTCGTCCCGGATTTTTTTTCCGGGCACGTGGAAATATCGTACACTTTTTAGGTTCTTTTATTTGTGTGATTTTTTGATTTTTGTGAACTTTTTTGAAGGAGAGGGAAAAAGTAATAAAATAATTACCTTTTTGATATCCAGATAATAAAATTGACGAATAGGTATTTTTAAATTTTAAATTAATTTTGTAAAATAGGTAGGCAGGTAGGTACCTATTTTAAATTTGAATGCATTTAGTAACATCCTGGGCCCACTAGTTGGTAAGTTGGCTAGCCCTTTGATTTGGCCATTGACATATGCTTAACTTTCGCTGCTACAACTTAATGCTGTCTTTGCTGTTATTCTGAAGTTGGAATAAGTTACTCAATCATTCAGGTAAAATATGTAGGTAGGTACAAATATCTAGATTTTTCTCTTTGGAAAAGTATCTAGTATTTAAATAAATTGGTAGGTATCTAGGTACTCAACCACTTTGAAATAATTTATCTACCTAATCATGCTGAAATAGAAATAGCAATTTAGTTTAAAAATAAATTAGACGTGAGTTATTGAAAACCCGCCAACGAGTTTACTTTAACTCAACTTAAATTGGCAAACTTTTTTTATATTTTAATAATTACGTGCAAGTTTGTAAAAAAATGCTTAAAGTTAAATTTGAAAAGTTTTTTTTTTTTAGTTTTTAGCTGCTACTCCTTTTTTTAAGTTATCACCCTAAAAATAAACCTTGCTGTAAATACAGATAAAATGAGATAAAAAAAAAGTCTTGGAAACTTTTTTGTTGATTTTACTAACAGATTATACCTACGTTTTACTCATCTACCTTACCTACCTAGGTAGGTATGTATTTACATTTATATTATTTTATGCGAAGGAATCTTTTGTAAATAAATCTCAAGTAAATATTTAACTTCTGGAAATAATTTCTAAGCAAGCGTTGCTAACAATGTAGGTAGATACATAAATAATGTAAAATGAAATGTTACCAATGAAAATAGCGCCTGTTAAAAACTTCTCTCAAAGTTAATTTTAGGGACCCTTTGAACTAGATTCTAGAATCGAAAATCTCTTCAAACTTTCAAACAAATAGAATCCCCTTCAATCTACGATTGTGTAATAAGTAATAATGTAATCTAGTGAGTAACCCCTTCACTATTTCAAAACTACTTTAAACCGATTTCAATGACACCTTCAAACTAGATTTAAGCGTTGCTAACAATGTAGGTAGATACATAAATAATGTAAAATGAAATGTTACCAATGAAAATAGCGCCTGTTAAAAACTTCTCTCAATGTTAATTTTAGGGACCCTTTAAACTAGATTCTAGAATCGAAAATCTCTTCAAACTTTCAAACAAATAGAATCCCCTTCAATCTACTATTGTGTAATAAGTAATAATGTAATCTAGTGAGTAACCCCTTCACTATTTCAAAACTACTTTAAACCGATTTCAATGACACCTTCAAACTAGATTTAAAAAACTTTTCAAACAAACCACTCTAAACAAACTCAGATATTCCTTCAATCTCAATCAGTATCCCCCCTCTATACGTAAATAGTCCAGAACTACCTACTTCTAACAATAGATATTTGTAAACTCAGATATTCCTTCAATCTCAATCAGTATCCCCCCTCTATACGTAAATAGTCCAGAACTACCTACTTCTAACAATAGATATTTGTCTTTTTCACAACTTCAAACTCTAATGCGAAACCCATTCAAACAAACCATTCTAAACAAACTCAGCTTCAAAATACATAATCCACTATACCTAAACCAGTAGTAGGTACTATATTTGTGTCGACTTTAAACTCAAATTGAGAAAACCACTTCAATCTCACCTAGTGACCGCTTCAACTTCAACCCTGGGACAGCCCCTCTTCATTCCTAGGTCCGCCCCTCTTCAATCCTGAGCCAGCCCTTCTTCAATCCTAGGCCAGCCCCTCTTCAATCCTAGATCCGCCCCTCTTCAATCCTAGACCAGCCGCTCTTCAATCCTGGCGCCGTCCCTCCGCACAAATCAGGCAAATAGGTACCTACCTATCCCTATGGTTAATCAACAATTAAATTTATAAATTATAAATCTAATTTCTCCTATGCTCATTTCTTCTGCAAGTCTGCCTGCATAAAATTTTGTATGCACGCCGTGAAACTATTTAAATATGCAATGTGCACATCTTTATTAGTGGAGATGCTTGTTGCACGCGATAGTTTTTCGGAAAATAAATTTTCTAGTTTCTTGGTACCTACCTACCTACTTTCTTACCTATCAGTGTAGGATTCGATTTTTCTTTTCTTTCTTTTTTTTATATAAAAATTAAATTACATTTTTTTTTCTTATTACAAAGTTTTCTCTTCCTCTCCACTGTTTTTAATCCACCACCCTCATTTATTTTTTATTTGCTTATTACACACCACCACCTGCTTGCCTCCACCTCCATTTTCTTATCTCTTCCTTCTACACACTTTCCTATTTCTCCCATCTTACACTCCATACTCTTATCCTTCTTCTCATTTATTTATTTTATCCTTCTTCCCTCTTCTTCCCTTCTCCTTTACCTCCTTATGAGTCCCCTCTTGTGGATATTATTACCATATTCTCCTCCATTTCTCTCTCCTTTACACGTACTTTTTTTCTACATCCTTTTCACCTATGATTTTACCCTACTTTTTACCTTCTTATGAAATCCTTCTTAAATAATATGTAGATGTTATTTTTTTCCCTCCAACATCTATTTTTTCTTCTACCTTCTCTCTCTCTCTCTCTCTCTCTCTCCCTTCTTCTCTCTCTCTCTCTCTTCTTCTTCTTCTTCTTCTCTCTCTCTCTCTCTCTTTTTCTCTCTCTCTCAATCTCTCTCTCTCTCTCTCTCTCTCTCTCTCTCTCTCTCTCTCTCTCTCTCTCTCTCTCTCTCTCTCTCTCTCTTATGAATCGATCCCTACTATTTTTCATTTTTTTACCTATCAATCTTAAACTCTTTTCAATGTACGTGTAGATAGGTACCTCCTAATATTTCTTTTCTCCTTTCTTCCCTTTTTAGACGGATATCCTTCTCTTTCTCTCTCCATTTCTCTAATCTCTCAATCCCTCACTATCCACTTCTCTTTCCTCTACATACATATAAGTCTATAACATACTCATTACTCTTTTTTTTATTTTTTCCCTTTAAAACCCCTTTTCCGTCTTATGTGTATACCCTATTTTTCTCCCTTAATTTTCTGCCCTCCGCTTTCCTTCTTATTCTTTCTCTCTTCTTTTCCTCTTGCATTTTTACCTCTTCTACTTTTTCCCTTCTTTCTCTTTCCCCTTCATCTGTACTTTAATCTTACCTCATGTATTAACCCTTCCTCTCTTCTTCCTCCCGGGTTGGTATAGAGTTTTTTTTTTTTTTTTTTTTTCAGACTAGAAATTCACAGAAAACTGCGATGCTTCTTCCTTCCTTTCTCTCTCTCTCTCTCTCTCCCTCCCTCCCTCTCCCTCTCCCTCTATCTCTCTCTCTGTAAAACTTTAAAATGCAAGTTATGTACTTTTTCAACTCTTCATC
Organism: Diaphorina citri; assembly: GCF_000475195.1. Classification (NCBI taxonomy): domain Eukaryota; kingdom Metazoa; phylum Arthropoda; class Insecta; order Hemiptera; family Psyllidae; genus Diaphorina; species Diaphorina citri. The sequence continues at coordinate 18,861 of NW_007379117.1, read as the reverse complement.
TTAGAAGAGAAGAAAAGTGGAAGTACCTGTATCGTCTGACACCATTTTATTAACTTTCTTTGTATTTGACTTTAACGATAATACCTCTATGTTTTGCAAGCTCTGATTTCTGAGAAAAAAAATATCCCATTTTGTGTGGGTACCTACATAGGTAGGTACATAATTTATAGATATTTGTGTAGGTTTAGAGACCTACACTAGAGAGAGGGAAGATGTGCCTATATCAAGATGATATTGGTACATTAGCCATTAGCCCTAACCTAATATCTACCCCAACGAAGTAAGAGTATGTATGTACGTAATACCATTACAGCAATGATTTTTATTGATTTCTATTTGAAATTATTCAAATAATATTATTTTGTAAATAATAAAATAAATAATTGTCATTTTATATTGACATCGGATTGACCATGAACTTATTTGTGCTTTTTTATTTATTTCTACTTATTTTTCCCTCCGCACACTGGACTACTTCTGTACGCGTTCCTTCCCGCACCAACTGTCCCGCATGGACCGGGTCCTGTGGTACATCACCCCGTTTTCGGCCTCCCTCTCCCTCCTGATGGTCCTGACGTCGATTCTCACCGGCCATTGGCTGACGACGACCGAGAAGATGCTTAACGGCACGGCCTCTGGCCTCCGACAGCTGAGCTATGTGGAGAAACACACCGTGTCCGGTCTCTGGACCCTGTGTGAGTCGGACTTTGTGAGAGGTAAGTTTTGGTGAAGATTTGTAGATTCGTAGAAGCTTCCTATCCTTTGGGGTTGTTTAGCCCATTACACCTATTTGGTGGAGATGTTTTACACCCGTTTTTCGGTCAAGATTTTCGATGGTCAGTTTTTAGTGCCAAAACACGTTTTGAGGTCCCTAGTTTCTCCTTTTTCTCTGAGGTGGAGAAAAGGAATGGAAAAGGGAGGAGACATTGGATAGCAGGGTATGGAAGGATTGGAAGGGTAGGATAAAGGAGGGTAACGCCGACCCCAAATAAGATTACCATAAGGTGTAGTAGAAGAAGAAGAAGAAGAGGAAGAAGAAGAGGAAGAAGAAGAGGAAGAAGAAGAAGAAGAAGAAGAAGAAGAAGAAGATAAGAAGTTATAATATTATACTGCATTCGATTTGATTATTCATTCCTGATCATTTCCATTCTACCACTCCTGATTATGCTAAGCAGAACCATTCTTCCTGTATTACGTTCTCTTTGTATTCCCTACTCCTGAATTATGCACAAGTCGCTTAGCCCCCGATTCAGAAATAATTATGCTAAATTTTCCCCAGTGCTATCTGTTATCCCTCTGAGTTATGCTAAAATGACATTATACACAGCATTTCTTATTACACAGAGCAGCATTTTCTTTACAGAATAGCATTTTTATTTTACTGAGCAGCTTCTACTGTTTCCCCATGTTCAATAATAATTTTAAATTCAAACTTATGTTTTCCTTATTTAAATTTCTGTATGAATAAGAAAGTCTGTTACTTCATTTGGCAGCACCAGATCGCTATCCCTTCTTCGCCTTTTTATTACTTCCCCGATCTCTCGATTTCTCCATTCTTTCCTTGTTTTTTTTTTTTTTTTTTTTTTTTTTTTTTTCGCTTCGCTTTTGGAAGGTCTGTGCATTCAATGTCATAGCAGATGGCGGTGTGATAAAATTATCACTATGAAATGACATGAAAAAAAAAAGAAAAAATGAAGAATGAAAATGTGAACAGCCACGAACCTCTGGGAGGTCACAAAAAGAGAAGAAAAGAAGAAGAAAAATAAGAAGAAGGAGGATAGAAAAGAATACAATATCTTATTTTCAATATTCTTTCTCCAATGCAAGTGAAAATATCAAAATACCATGGGACCCCTTTAAGGGCAAATTTTAGCATAAAATCAGCATTTTGTATCTCTCTCTTCCTACCTATCATGCTCTCACTCTCTCAAAATTCTTCTATATTTCTCTCTCTCTCACTCACTCTCTGCCTCATTCTTCTACCTCTCACTTCCCCTCTCTTCATTTCTCTGTCGTTCTCTCTCTTCCTTTTCTACCACATTTCTCTATTTTCTACCTCTCTGTTATTCTCTTTCTTCTTCTTTATCTTACTTTCTTCTTCATTCTTCTCTGTATTCCTCTCTCTCTCTCTATCTCTTTTCTTTCTCCATTCTTAGAAAAACTTTCTAGATTGAAACCCGTCACTCCTCTTCTCTCTCACACTCTGACACACACTCTTTTCCTATTTCTCCCGTCGTCCCGTCCTCTCTCTCTCTCTCTTTCTCTCTCTGTCTGACACACTTCTTTTTCTTCCTTCTTCTTCTCCTCCTCCTCCTCTTTCCTTTATATTTTCCTCCTCTCCTCTTTTTTCCAAGGAACTTTGTCGGTACGGAAAGCTTATTGAAATATGAAATCCACTGAACCGAAGTGAAACTGTTGAAGAGGAACAAAATCAACTAGGTATACGTATCCACTAGGTAGATATCATATGAATTCATGTGTTCGTGAGGTTAAGCAACGCCAATGGGTGACATTGGAAACAGGACTTTTTGATTGGTGGTAACAAAATTTTTAAAAGAGGTTTTAGGATTTTAAGAGAGTATTTTAAAGCTTATTGAAATATGAAATCCACTGAACCGAAGTGAAACTGTTGAAGAGGAACAAAATCAACTAGGTATACGTATCCACTAGGTAGGTATCATATGAATTCATGTGTTCGTGAGGTTAAGCAACGCCAATGGGTGACATTGGAAACAGGACTTTTTGGTTATTAGTGGTAACAAAATTTTTAAAAGAGGATTTTTTTAGTCTAAAATTGAAGAGAGATTAATGACAGGATAGTAGGAAACAAACCGTTCCAAGAACGAGCCTTAGGTTGTATTCTTCTAAGGGTTGAAAAGTTTGACTAACCTTGTTAACAGAAACATAAGAAACTGCAAACTAACTGCAAATGAATGCATACCTACCTACCTAGGTAGAAATAATGTAAATTGTGCAATCAAAATAAAATTCCAATAGAAATAAAGACTGATTATACATATAAAATTATAAATGGTAGTAAAAATAAATATTGCATCTCGATTTCTCAGTAATAATACGAATAATACCTAGCATAAAAAAAAAACTAAATAAAATAATAATTATAAAAATAGTGTCAATATTCAAATCATAAAATTTTATGGAAAGCTCAAAAAGGTCTGGCAGGTACCTTACCTACTCGGAAAAATGAACACGGAGAGCATGGGAAATTTGAATACAGAAATGCTCTTCCGTAATGCAAAAGCATGGTGCAATCTCTTGTTCTTCTTCTCTTCTTCTTCTTCAACCTCCTTCCCTCCTCCTCCTTTTTCTTCTTCTCTTGTTCTTCTTCTCTTCTTCTTCAACCTCCTTCCCTCCTCCTTCTTCTTCTCTTCTTCTTCAACCTCCTTCCCTCCTCCTCCTCCTTCTTCTTCTTCTTCTCTTCTTCTTCAACCTCCTTCCCTCCTCCTCCTCCTCCTTCTTCTTCTTCTCCTCTTTTAATCTTACGTCATGTATTAAACCCCCCAGGTTAATTAGTTTCCATTCAGAAGGCTTACTTTTTCTCTCTCTCTCTTCTAATTTTTGCCTTCCTTTTATTTTACCTAACTACCCATTTGTTTTCCAAGTACCTACCTAGGTACTAGAAACATAGGCTCATATAGAGAAACCTCCTAATATTTTTTTTCTCCTTTCTTCCCTTTTTAGACGGATATATCCTTCTCTTTCTCTTTCTATTTCTCTAATCTCTCAATTCCTCACTATCCCCTTCTCTTTCCTCTACATACATATAAGTCTATAACATACTCATTTCTCTCTTTTTTTTTATTTTTTCCCTTTAATACCCCTTTTCCGTCTTATGTGTACCCTATTTTCCTTCCTTATTTTTCCACCTTCCCTCTGCCTTCTTATTCTTTCTCTCTTCTTTTCCTCTTGAATTTTTACCTCTTCTACTTTTTCCCTTCTGTCTCTTTCCCCTTCATCTGTACTTTAATCTTACCTCATGGATTAACCCTTCCTCTCTTCTTCCTCCTCTTCAACCTCCTTCCCTCCTCCTCCTCCTTCTTCTTCTTCTTCAACCTCCTTCTCTCCTCCTCCTCCTTCTTCTTCTCTCCTTCTTCTTCTTCTTCAACCTCCTTCTCTCCTCCTCCTCCTTTTTCTTCTTCTTTTCCTCCTCTTCCTTCCCCTCTATAATCTCACGTCATGTATTAAACCCCCCAGGTTAATTAGTTTTCATTCAGAAGGCTTACTTTTTCTCTCTCTTCGAATCTTTACCTTCCTTTTATTTTACCTAACTACCCACTTGTTTTCCAAGTACCTACCTATGTACTAGAAACATAGGCTCATCTAGAGAGCAGTTTATCCTTACGTTTTATTTACCTACTTACCTACCTATCTTAGTTTTAATATAGGTAAAGCTATGATTTTATACATCCATACGTAGGTATTACTAGATTTAGGTACCTACCTATGTGGGTATTACTAGATTTGTGATTTATTTTACTCATACCCACCTAGGTAAATCCATATATTATTTACATACCTACACTTTTAGTAGGTATAGCCAACTAGCAATCTGTTTTTTGTTTTTTTTTTTTTTTTTTTTTTTTTTTTTTTTTCGCTTCGCTTTTGGAAGGTCTGTGCATTCAATGTCATAGCAGATGGCGGTGTGATATTAATTTTTATCACTATGAAATGGCATTAAAAAAAAAACTGAAGAATCAAAATGTGAACAGCCACGAACCTCTGGGAGGTCACAAAAAGAGAAGAAAAGAAGAAGAAGAAGAAGGAAGATAGAAAAGAATACATTATATCTTATTTTCAATACTCTTTCTCCAATGCAAGTGAAAATATCAAAATACCATGGGAGCCCTTTAAGGGCAAATTTTAGCATAAAATCAGCATTTTGTATCTCTCTCTTCCTATCATGCTCTCACTCCCTCAAAGTTCGTCTATATTTCTCTCTCTCTCTCTCTGCCTCATTCTTCTACCTCTCACTTCCCCTCTCTTTATTTCTCTGTCGTTCTCTCTCTTCCTTTTCTACCACATTTCTCTATTTTCTACCTCTCTGTTATTCTCTCTTCTTCTTTATCTTACTTTCTTCTTCATTCTTCTCTGTTTCCCTCTCTCCCTATCTCTTTTTTTCTCCATTCTTAGAAAAACTTTCTAGATTGAAACCCGTCACTTCCTATCTCTCTCTTTCTCTCTCTCTCTCTCTCTTCTCTCTCTCTCTCTCTCTCTCTCTCTCTCTCTCTCTCTCACACACTTTTCAATATGGGAGTGCTCTGTGACCTGAACTATGCCCAGAACATAAAATGGGAGGAAGAGAGACACAGAGAAATGGAGAGAAAGGGAGAGAGAGAGAGAGAGAGAGAGAGAGAGAGAGAAACTAGAGAGGGAGAGAGAGACGGAATGTGGGAATTTGCAGTTTTTTATCCGCAGTTTTGCATTGTGCTGTACGGATTAGAGGGGGGTCGATTTATCTCACTTAATAACGGTTTGCTAAAAAGCTTCATAGTTATAAATATGGCCTTCGATTGTTTGCAGGTTTTTGCTACTAGGCCTTCAAATTTTCAACCTTTGGTTTTTGGTGGCGGCCGGCCTGACAAATAACACTGATCGATTTCGATGGTCTCTAGATAGATGTAGATAGATAGATATATACTTTATTTGTAATAATTAAGGAGCGCGGTAGCGCTCCGCCCCGCCAAGTCAAGAAAGTTTGACCGCTAATTGTTACAATTGCTAGATAGATGTAGCCTATTGTAGAAACATAATGCTCGTATACCGCCGCGCCGTAAATAGTGCTGAATTTAATTCTAATTTGAAATTCACCTCTGTGTTTCAGGTAAGACTGTGAGAGAAAAGAAATGTTGATATGTCTGGTGGTAAGTATCTTCAGTTATTTTTAAGTATCTTACAATGTTAAAGCATAAGTGCATAAGTGCTTAAACCCTAAAACGTTACTTATAATCCTACAATGTTAAAGCATAAGTGCTAAAAGGTTAAAACCATAAAACGTTACCTAAAGCATCAGGTTGTTTAACGTGGTCCTAGCTGGCCAAATTCGAAAAAAAAAGCTCAATAATTAGTTAGGTACATGAACATGACATTACTATCCACTTTAACCTAATATATGTAGGTACATGGTTGGTTGTTTTTTCCTAATAGTTTTTATTTATTTATTTTAATATGACTAATTGTCTCATAATATTCTGCCTGATGATGAAGTTTAACATTTTTAATTACCCAGGCATTTTATTTTTTTATTTTTTATAGCATGACAGTGTCATTTTAATTATACTGTCAAGCGACATACACAATGACTTTTTATTTTTTACACTTCAATGAATAAGCATGGTGAAAAATGGAAATGTAAAATTTTTTGTCCCTTGGCAAAAAAAAAAAAAAAAAAATGCATTTCAATAACAATAGATTGCATGTGACACCATCGCTAGACAGCTGCATTATAATGCACTCCGTTTTGTAAACATGATAGCTCCCTTTTGTTTTTGTTTGGTTTTTCCTCTCCTTTTGTTCGTTTTTTCCGTCCTTTTTTTTTTAATTTCTCACTCTTCTCAATAATAATGTTTTTTAGGTAGGTACGTAGGTAGATAAACCTAGGCACCTTGTACACCTATTAATGTGTAAAAACACAATCGAACATGTACACCGATTACAAATGGGTACAAATGATAATGAATTGGAGGTAGCTAGATATCTGGGTTTTTTCCCCTTACTCCACTTTCTAATCATAATTTTTCCTCTTTCTCCATATCTCACTCCCTTTTATCCCCATTCTGTTATTCTGATTTCTCTTTTACCCTCATTTACTAATTCCATTTCTTTCTTAATTTATCAATCTCACTCCCTTTTATCCCCATTCTGTTATTCTGATTTCTCTTTTACCCTCATTTACTAATTCCATTTCTTTCTTAATTTATCAATCCTGTTTTAATCCCTTCCTCCATTTTTTTGTCCTCTCCATTCCCCTCTTTCTCCATTTATCATTTCACTCTTTTTCTCCTTCTTTGCATTTGTGCTACTCTCTTTTCTATTATTTTTCCCTCCTTTACCATTGGCCTCTCCCCTCAATTCTCTTCTTTCTCCATTATTTATCAGTCTTCTGTTTTACTCACTTCTCTTTTCTCCTCCTGTCCCTCTTCCTCTTTTTTTTTAGCGTGTTAGGATTCTCAGAAATGAGCTCTTTCTCCCAACCACTAATTTCGTCTCTTCTCTCTATTTCCCTCTTTCTCCATTATTTCTCACTCTTTCCCCCCTCCCTCCATTCTCTTCTTTCTCCATTATTTATCAGTCTTCTGTTTTACTCACTTCTCTTTTCTCCTCCTGTCCCTCTTCCTCTTTTTTTAGCGTGTTAGGATTCTCAGAAATGAGCTCTTTCACCCAACCACTAATTTCGTCTCTTCTCTCCATTTCCCTCTTTCTCCATTATTTCTCACTCTCCCCCCGCCCTCTTTTACATTTCTCCCTTTCTCCGTTTTCTCACAGCAATTAGAGTGTTTTCCATCAGCATGATAATCATGGTTTTTAATTTATGCCATTTTACAATAGGAATTAGAGCGGCACTAAGTGTGATGTGCTTTGTGCAGTGTCTTTCCCCTTTTTGCTGTGTCTTTCCTTTTTTTTGTATCCTCTCTCCCCTTTTTTGAAGTCTCTTTCCTTTTTCTCTTTTTTCCCTTTGGTTTCTTTTCTGAGAATTTTCCTTTTTGCTTTTTCCATCACAGTAGATTCTAGGTTTCTAGGTAGGTATTTTTGTTTATCTAAAGTTTTCATCTCTCTTTCATCCTCTCCTCTAATCTCTCTCTCTCTCTGCAAATTATTTACCTACCTACACATAATTATAATTTTATAATTACCTACATATTTTTCTTGGATCCTTTTTATAGTCTCTTTCTCTCCCACCCTATATTCACTAGTCTACCTTTTTCTCTTCCTCCTTTTCCTTTATGTATCATTTCTCTTTCTTCCTGTCTTTTCATGCCATTCTTTTTATATCCCTCTCTATTCTTCAATCTCTCTCTCTCTCTCTGTCTCTCTATTTCCTCTCATTCTCTGTCATTTTCTCCCTCTATTCTCTCTCTCTCTTTCTCTGTCTCTCTTATTACTTTCCATCCTTGTTCTGTTCTCAATTTCCTTTTTTTTGTATCCTCTCTCCCCTTTTTTGAAGTCTCTTTCCTTTTTCTCTTTTTTCCCTTTGGTTTCTTTTCTGAGAATTTTCCCTTTTGCTTTTTCCATCATAGTAGATTCTAGGTAGGCATTTTTGTTTATCTTAAGTTTTCATCTTCTCCTCTAATCTCTCTCTCTCTCTCCAATTTATTTACCTACCTACACATAATTATATATTTATAATTACATATTTCTCTTGGATCCTTTTTATAGTCTCTTTCTCTCCCACCCTATATTCACTATTCTACCTTTTTCTCTTCCTCCTTTTCCTTTATGTATCATTTCTCTTCCTTACTGTCTTTCCATGCCATTCTTTTTAAATCCATCTCTATTCTTAAATCTCTCTGTCTCTATCTCTCTATTTCCTCTCTTTCTCTGTCATTTTCTCCCTCTATTCTTACTCTCTCTCTCTCTTGTCTATCTCGTCTCCTTATTTATCTCCCACTTCCTCTTTATTCACTATTCCCTCTTCCTTCTCTTTCTTTTCTTTATTTTTCCCCAGATGTTCGTCATACCGTCTTAATGGGAACGGATGTTTAGTGTTCCGTTGAACTCAATATTCACAGCACATTTCTTCCTCTTTCTCTTTCCTCTCTCTCTCTCCCTCTCTCTCTCTTTCTCTCGCCGTCTTTTTCTATCACCTTCCATGTCGTTCTTAATTTCTCCACTAGTCCCCTCTCTAGATTCTCTCTCTCTCCCCCGTCTCTCTCCATCTTTCTTCCTCTTTCTTTCCTATCTCTCTCTCTCTCTCTTTCAGATTCTATGATAATAAAACACACCCGTGTCAAGATTCGAATACCTTGCTTGTATAACCTACCAACCTATGTATGTAGGAGGAGGAGGAGAAGGAGAATGAAGAAGGGTTAGGTAGGAGATAATTCAGAAGAAGTAGTTTTAAAAAGAGGAGGAAGAGGCTGAGAAGGAAGAGTAAGAAGAAGGAAGAAGAGGTGGTGGAGCAGAAGAAGAATAAGAACAAGAAGAAGAGAAAGAAGAAGGTGACGGAGAAGAAGAAGAAGAAGAAAAAGAAGAAGAAAGAGAAGAGGAAGGAAAGAAAGAAAGAAAGGATAAGGAAGGATGGAGCGCAAATTGTATTCCACCTACACAAGACACTAAGTGGGTGTTTTGCATATAGATTAACCATTACCTCCTTCGCACCTCTTCCACCAAACCTGTGCATCTTTAAACCAACCTGTGCATATTTAACATTTTAAACAACCGAGTGAAGTTTATGCATTCAATTTGTAGGAACCTAAACAATGTATGCAACTATAATAGATTGTTTGGGTGGGAAAAAATAGAAAATGTGCAGGTTTAAGCCCCCCAATTTGAGTGAAATTTGACTTATTTGTTTGAACTTTGAAGGGGAAGTAGAAGAAAAAAAACAGCCTCAATTGGAGAAAGACGAAGAAGAAGAAAAATCAAAACACCTGCTTAAGTAGGAGAAGCAGAAGAAGAGGGAAGATTAAGAAAAAAGATGGATAGAGAGAGAGAGAAGGAGAGAGAGAGTGAAAGAGGGAAAGACGAAAGTATGTGATGTAGATAGTACACCTATTCGTAGAGTTCTAGTGCTTTTTCTTATCTTCTGAAGAGGAATTATTGTTTAGTTTTATCATCATCATTGTTTCGCTTTTGTATGGAAACCAAAACTTTATAACGCGTGATTTCGTTTTGAATGTTTGAGCACTTGAACGTGGTATAAAATGGAGTGTGAGAGAGATAAAGGAGAGAGAGAGAGAGAGAGAGAGAGAGAGAGAGAGAGAGAGAGAGAGGAAGAGAGAAATTAAGATGGGAATTGTTAAGAAGGGAAGAAGTGAAAGAGGAGATGAAAAAGGAGGAGAGCTAGATAAAAATAGGGAGGCAAGGAGAATAGAGGAAGAAAAAAAATAGAAGAAAAAGATAAAGGGAAGAGAGAGAGAGAGATAGAGAGACGATTATTGTGAAAGACAGTTCAACGATATGACCAAAATGAGTGCCAACACAAAAAAGCAAAATAAAGATAATAATAATACTTATAAATAATAATGATTGGGGGGAGGGATCTCAAGAATAAGCAGGTAATAGTAATTTAGTAATATCTACATAGGACCTATAGTAATATCTAAAAAATCTCAAAATAATAGGGTAGAAAAATCTCAAAATAATAGGAAAAGAATGGCAAAAGTAAAACATATGGAGTTATGGAGCGATAAATAAAAAAACATCCAATAAATTCTATCCAAAAGGAAAGAAATAATAAAATGTTTTCCAAAGTATGGGGAGCAAAAATGTCAAATTAAATTTATGTACTTGGCTCTGGTTTATGTGATGCCCCAAAAAAACCGAAGTGGGTAGAAAAGGAAAGGTCAAGAAAAAATTGTTTCTTTTGGTTGTAGGTACCTATTTAGGTAAGCATACTTAAACGCTTGTCACAAATGTCGTTCCCCATTACATCTACTTTACCCAGACCTCGAAAATTACTTGAGACTCGAACCATGTACTTCCAGATTCGAAGTTCACAGTGCTAACAGCAAATAGGTAGTTGGTGTTGGAGAAAAAAAATGACCTTCTATGATTGATTTTTCAGATAAAAATAATAACAACCTCTAAGATGGAAAACAGCATTCTAATCCAACTTGGGGGGAAAAAAAACTGCACCGCCATTGGATTCAATTTTCTCATTATTCAGTTTTCAGTTCTCATAAAAGATCTCGGAAAGGAAGGATAGGAGGGGGACAACATTACTTACCTTTTAGCGGCGGAAATGGGGAGAGGACGAGGGGATTAAATAGAGTGGGAGAAAAGTCCTCCCCCCCCCTCTCTCTCTCTCTCTCTCTCTCTCTCTCTCTCTCTCTGTCTGACACACTTCTTTTTCTACCTTCTCCTCCTCCTCTTTCCTTTATACTTTCCTTCTCTCCTCTTTCTCTTTTTTCCAAGGAACTTTGTCGGTACCTACGAAAAGCTTATTGAAATATGAAATCCACTGAACCGAAGTGAAACTATTGAAGAGGAACAAAATCAACTAGGTATACGTATCCACTAGGTAGGTATCATATGAATTCATGTGTATGTGAGGTTTAGCAACGCCAATGGGTGACATTGGAAACAGGACTTTTTGATTAGTGGTAACAAAATTTTTAAAAGAGGTTTTAGGATTTTAAGAGAGTATCTTATTAGTCTAAAATTGAAGAGAGATTAAGGACAGGATAGCAGAAAACAAACCGTTCCAAGAACGGGCCTTAGAATAATAACAACAACCTCTAAGATGGAAAACAGCATTCTAATCCAACTTGGGGGGAAAAAAACTGCACCGCCATTGGATTCAATTTTCTCATTATTCAGTTTTCAGTTCTCATAAAAGATCTCGGAAAGGAAGTACAGGAGGGGGACAACATTACTTACCTTTTAGCGGCGGAAATGGGGAGAGGACGAGGGTATTAAATAGAGTGGGAGAAAAAAGGAGGTGAGAATAGAGGAGGTGGAAAGAAAAGGGGAGGAAATAGATTCAGGATGGATAGAGGATGGAAGGGAAAAGAGTGGGTGAAAAAATTGGGATGGAAAGCGAAACGGAATTACTAACCTACAGTATACATACATACCTTCTGAGGGAATTCTAAAGAAGAAAAATGAGCGCTCGAAAGGAGGTGGAAAGAAAAGGGGAGGAAATAGATTCAGGATGGATAGAGGATGGAAGGGAAAAGAGTGGGTGAAAAGATTGGATGGAAAGTGAAACGGAATTACTAACCTACAATATACATACATACCTTCTGAGGGAATTCTAAAGAAGAAAAATGAGCGCTCGAAAAAAAAAGTCATTCACAAAAGAAAATAATAAGGGACAGCAAGAAAAAGAGAAGAAACGAAAGGAAGAAGAAGAAGAACATGAAGGAAAGAAAGAAAATGGAATGTAGGACAAAATGAATAAAATGATGAAGAAGAAGAAGAAGAAGAAGAAGAAAAAAAAAGAAGAAGGGAAACAGGATGGAATGTATAGGAGAATATGACGACGGAAAAGAAAAATTAGAAGAAAAGTAAGATTAACAAGAAAATGACAATGAAGAAGGAGGAGAAGAAGAAGAAAAGGAGGAGGAGAAGATGACAATGAAGGAGGAGAAGAAGGAAAATGAAAAGGAAGAAGAAATGAAACTTGAGAGACAAATTAATGAAATTTTCACTTCTATTTATAGAAGACGAGAGAGAGAGAAAGAGAGAGAGGGGGAGAAAGAGAGAGAGAGACTATGATTTCCTGTAGGAGTAATTGGTAGGTACGTGTAGCGTGTAGGTGATATTCAAGAAGACAGGAAAAGCTTCAGTCACTTGAAATGAATTTCTCTTAAGGTGGTACATTTCGAACAAGAGGCCGCGCTCGAAAAAAAAAGTCATTCACAAAAGAAAATAATAAGGGACAGCAAGAAAAAGAGAAGAAACGAAAGGAAGAAGAAGAAGAACACGAAGATGGTGTGATGAATAAGAAGAGGATGGAAAGAAAGAAAATGGAATCTAGGACAAAATGAATAAAATGATGAAGAAGAAGAAAAAAAAGAAGAAGGGAAACAAGATGGAATGTATAGGAGAATATGACGACGGAAAAGAAGAATTAGAAGGAAAGTAAAAGGAAGGAAAGTAATGACAATGAAGAAGGAGGAGAAGAAGAAGAAAAGGAGAAGGAGAAGATGACAATGAAGGAGGAGAAGAAGGAAAATGAAAAGGAAGAAGAAATGAAACATGAGAGACAAATTAATGAAATTTTCACTTCTATTTATAGAAGACGAGAGAGAGAGGGAGAAAGAGAGAGAGAAAAAGAGAAAGAGAGAGAGAGAGAGAGAGAGAGAGAGAGGGAGAGAGAGAGAGAGAGAGAGACTATGACTTCCTGTAGGAGTAATTGGTAGGTACGTGTAGTGTAGCGTGTAGGTGATATTCAAGAAGACAGGAAAAGCTTCAGTCACTTGAAATGAATTTCTCTAACGTGGTACATTTCGAACAAGAGGCCTGTTTTTCTTTCCTAAACCGCGCCGCATCAACGCGACTTTGATGTGGCGAAGTGGGAGGAGGGGTGAAAAGTCTTTGAACTCAACAAACATGACATCTAATTATTGTCCATAGAAATGGCTAATTCATAATTTCCATTAAAAACAAGCTAATAATGTACTCGGTTAAAAGTGGGAATAAAGTCCAAGGGAAGTCGAATTTAATTTCCCCTTTTATTCCGCTCACGAAAATATCGTACTCAGTGGTCCCCGGAGCATTAGCTCTTGTTTAGATCACTTCAGCTTCCTCTTTTCCCTCTATAATTCCAACCCACATGGAACGCTTTTCTGCCGCACTATTCAGACATCGTAAAGTGGCACACTAAAAACATGGACGAAGAAAAGAATACCATTGCAGAAAAAAGAGGAATAGCTCGGAAAGATAAAAACCCCCAGCACAAATCAGAAAACGAAAAATCATCATGGGAATTCAAACCGAAAATGAAAATAAAAACGGAGGAAAAAAGGAAAGGAGAGAGGGGGAAAAGGCAGAAAAATCTCCCTCTCTAGAAGATAATCATACAGAACAAGGCAAAAGTGAGAGGGAAACAGTTAACAAGGAGGGAGAAGAAGAAAAAAAAAGATTAACAAGCATGGAGAAATGGAATAGCATGATGATGGAGGAGGTGAAGAAGAAGAAAGAGAGACGGTGCAGTACGATGGAAAGAGGGATCCAAAGGTGAAAGGAGACAAACTGGAAGGTTTTATAGGGAAGAATAAAAAAGATAATGGGAAGAGAATAAGGCATGGGCAAAGAAGACGCAATATGCATGGTGTAGGAAAAGAACGAGGACAAAGAAGAGGAGTATGAAGAAGAGGAGAAGGAGAAGAACAAAGAATCAATAAACACTACAAAAACAACTAATGAAGAGGACATAGCTAGAGACAAATTCGTACTTGGGGAAAGATGAGAAGGGTGTGAAAAAAGACAAGGAGGAGAGGAAAGAAATAGAAAATAGGACAAAGAGGGGACAAGAGGATTGAAAGGAGGAAGAGGAGAAGAAGGTTGTGAAAAAGGAAAAGGAGAGGAGAAAAGAAATATAAAATAAGGAAAGGTGGAACAAGAGGAGCAAAAGCAAGAAGAAGAAGAAGAGGAGTATTGTACAAAGAGGGAAGGACGAAAAGGAATAAAAATATTGGAAAGATGGGTAGAAGGAGAAAGAGAAGGTTAGGAAAAGGAAGGTATGAAGAGGCAACTTAAAAGTGGGAGAGAAAGAGGGAGATTAAGAAGAGCAGAAGGGTACAAAGAGGGAAGGACAAAAAGGAATAAAGATATTGGAAAGAGAGGTAGAAGGAGGAAGAGAAGATTACAGAGGGAGGGACGAAGGGAAATATAAAAATAGGAGAAAGAGGGGGTGGCATGGGTAAAGTGCACTCTATAGAATGAAGCTACATAAGACCTATAGTAATACCTACATAAGACCTATAGTAATACCTAAAAAATCTCAAAATAATAGGAACAAAAAAATAGAAAAATCTCAAAATAATAGGAAAAGAACGAAGGAAAAGAATGGCAAAAGTAAAACATATGGAGTTATGGAGCGATAAATAAAAATACATCCAATAACTTCTATCCAAAAGGAAAGAAATAATAAAATATATGTTCCAAAGTATGGGGAGCAAAAATGTCAAATTAAATTTATCTACTTGGCTCTGGTTTATGTGATGCTAAAGAGGAGAGAAAATAATAGACATCGAACAAAAGAAAGCAATAGAGAGGAAGAAAGAAATAGTCCGTAGGGAGAGAAAGATAAAAATTAAAGAATGAAGGTGATCAGTCTTAATAAATTGGGGCATTCGTCGTCTGGTAAGCCAGAGGACGTGGGTTCGATATCAGTTGAGACATGGAATGTTCCACTTACTGCTTTTATCGAGACCAATATTGCTCAAAAATAGGTAGAACCTTACCTACTAGGTATAGGTGTTGGTCTGTAGGTAATATTGGGTAATTTTGACAAAAAGAAAATCTGCATAATCTAGAAAAAAATAAATAATAAAACGCTTTTCGAACGAAGTCAAATAGGGGAGGGTGGAGGCAAATCGAAACTCACACAGACAATTGTGTTCGAATGGGAGATAAATATAGAAGGGAAAGAGGAGAGAAAATAATAGACATCGAACAAAAGAAAGCAATAGAGAGGAAGAAAGAAATAGTCCGTAGGGAGGGAAAGATAAAAATGAAAGAATGAAGGTGATCAGTCTCGATAAATTGGGGCATTCGTCTGGTAAGCCAGAGGACGTGAGTTCAACATCAGTTGAGACATGGAATGTTCCACTTACTGCTTTTATCAAGACCAATATTGCTGAAAAATAGGTAGTACCTTACCTACTAGGTATAGGTGTTGGGATTAGGTAATTTTGTCGGAAAGATTCTAGAAAAAAAAAAATAATAATAATAATAAAACGCTTCTTTTACTTGAATTTTATAGAAGACAGAAGACAAGTGAGAGAAAAAAAGAATGTGGGAGAGAGACTACAGAACAAAGATTCCAAGAAGCATGTAATTATTTTACTAGAACCATGTTGGTAGAAAGCTTCAGTGGAAATTTCATAGCATTATCGGCTGAACGAAGTGTTGGGTTCCATAGGAGTATAGGAGAGCTCAAATCAGAATAACAAGTTTTAGTTATATTGCCTCTCTCCCTCCATCGTCCCCTCTCTCTCCCTCCTCATCCCTCATTCTCTCCCTCCTTCTCTCTCTTCCTCCCCACCCCTCTTTCCCTCTTTATCTAACTATCTATCTGTGTACGATAGACAAAGAGAGAGGAAGGGTGAAATAGAGAGAGTTAGAGGGAGAAGAGAGAGAGAGAGAGAGAGAGAAGAGAAAAATAAAATGAAAAAATAGATGACTCTGGTTTTTGTCTTATTTTGGCACGAAATTAATTTCTCTCTCTTCCGTCTCTCTCTCCCTCTCTTTCTCTCTTTCTGTCTCTCTCTCTCTCGTTCTCTCTCTCTTTCTCTCTCTTGGGGACAATTACAGAGGAAGAACCCTTTATTTTTGGTTTTTGTCCAGCCTCTAATCCTATACATATACATGTAGGTAAGTAGGTAGGTATGTATGTGCCAATTTTCTTGCTATCATTCATCAAACTAAACAATTGAAATGCTCCAAAACTTTTTCCCCCCTTAATAGGTAAGTGTATTTATTCGCCCACCTAAAAAACGTACCATTTATTGGCCCACCTGCCCACATTTATTTTCAAAAATTGCAGGGTGAGGGCTAGGGGGGGTTAAAAAAGCTGCTTGTCCCGTATTTTCATCCAAAATCCCGTTTTTTTGGACGTTTTATGTCGCTTGTCCCGTTTTGGGCTGAAAATGATCTGGCAACCCTATCCTGTAGTCCCTACAGTCCTGAAATTGGCCGGTCAGGGTACGAGTGATTCAGTCGATTCAAGGGCCCTAGTCGACCTATATATCAAATTAAAGGTCTTTTTACCAGGAACACGAAAATGGTGGTGCAAATTTTGTCCAAACTGGAAGGTTTAATGGGGAAGAAGAAAAAAGATAATGGGAAGAGAATAAGGCATGGGCAAAGAAGACGCAATATGCATGGTGTAGGAAAAGAACGAGGACAAAGAAGAAGAGTATGAAGAAGAGGAGAAGGAGAAGAACAAAGAATCAGTAAACAGACACTACAAAAACAACTAATGAAGAGGACATAGTCAGAGACAAATTCGTACTCGCAGACGTAACTGAAAAAGGAAAAGGACAACACAAAGGAGAACAAAGAGAGAAGGGACAAAGAAATTAACAAATCTGACAAAATGTTCACAATTTTGTTCTGAAAGGAAGAAATTAGAAGAGGAATTTGGATGAAAAGGAATTAATAAAGAAAGTAGAGTACTAGGTATACACGTAAAAAGCTCTGAAACTATTGTGAATGACAAAATGCTAGAAAGGTAGTACCTATGTATAGAAAGTTGGATTACTTTGTAGATCCAGCTACCAACAGCAAACATTTACTCATGGAAATGTAAATACGAGTATGCCTGATATAATAATCTTGATGTAAATCATGTAAATAATACAGTTCTACGAGTAGGACACAATTCCAAGAACGTACGTCTACGTAAAGCAAATATTGTAAATGTAGGGGCAAAAAAGAAGACAGGATAGGACATACCTAGGATAAACATAGTTGTACATACCTGTGTAGGTATAGGAGCGTCGAACATTGTTGGAAAAGAGGAAGACCTAGAGAAAATAGATGGAAGGGAAAATAGATAGAAGAAGAAGGATCAAGAGGAGGAGGAGGAGAAGTAGAAGGAAAAGAAGAAGAATTTAAGAACAGGAAGAAGAACAAAACTTCAATCTTAGCAAATAAAGCGAGTCGACCAAAAACAAAGGACTGCTTCAAATAAATGAACACTTGATTGACTATGAAACGTATGTACTAACTTATCTTCGACTTTGTCTTTGTAAGGCCTTGTCTCTATAGTCTTTATTGAACTTACCTCGTCTTTCTTGTCCTCTCTTAGTGTATTGTGCTCCTTTACTCGTATGTTCGCCTCTTTGAGGCAGTTTCAAAGCTTTATAAGGCCTTGTCTCTATAGTCTTTATTGAACTTACCTCGTCTTTCTTGTCCTCTCTTAGTGTATTGTGCTCCTTTACTCGTATGTTCTCCTCTTTGAGGCAGTTTCAAAGCTTGTGTCATCCAGGCTTTCTCCATTTTCGTCTACCTTGTGAATTTTCTCCTTTATACTGTATCTGTTCTTCTATATTTCCTTTTAAGTCTCATTCTAGCAGTATAAATGAGGTATGTATCTTCCAATAATGCTTTTTTGATGTTTGAAAAAAAAAAAAATAAAGGGTCCCTTTACCCCTTTATCAGGAAGTAATAACACCAGAAGAGAGCAAGAAAAGGACACAGAGAGTTCAAACGAGGGAGAAGGGGATTGCATGTGAAGGATGCAAAAACGATTTGATTAAAGAAATAGATAAAAGTGAGAAAGTAGGGAAGACTAATACAAAGGGAAAGATGACGAGAAAAATGAGAGAGAGAGAGAGAGAGAGGGAGAGGGAGA
>NW_007379117.1:0-640 GCF_000475195.1 Diaphorina citri | reverse complement strand
GAGAGAGAGAGAGAGAGAGAGAGAGAGAGAGAGAGAGAGAGAGAGAGAGAGAGAGAGAGAGAGAGAGAGAGAGAGAGAGAGAGAGAGAGAGAGAGAGAGGGAGAGGGAGAGAAACAGACAGAGAGAAAAAAAGGAGAAAATTCAAGAGAAGAAGAGAAAAATAGAACAAGAGATGTGAGGTAAAAAAAGGGAGGGGGGCTCTCTCACCTTTGTGACATGATAAGGATGATGGGATTTGGGGAAGCAGAAAAAGTTTTAAAAAATTCATGCACCCGATATTAAAATGTAAAATTTATGTCCCTCGACATAGGGGAAAGCTGCCGTTTGTGACTCCCCTACTATCTGAAATCACAAGAAATATTCAGGTTATGTTTTACACTTATGTAGCACACCTAGGTAAATAAGCAAAAGCCCAGTTTAAATAAAAATAATATGAGCTATAAAATCAAAAAGACAAGGTTCATTCTGAGAAAGCCTGGCTTTTTCCTAACCTCTCCATCTTCTCTCCTCGATTTCGAGACCATAATACAAATCAAATAAATAAATACATGCCAGGTCAATCCAGCTAAGCTGTCAAGACCCATGATATGGTCAAGATAATAAATACCTAAGGATTTACAGTTCTCTCAATCAAACCTCT